>NW_027527930.1:7134993-7225914 GCF_008692635.1 Crocuta crocuta | reverse complement strand
TACCGGGTTACCAGGTTCCTTGAGTTTATTCTTTAATGAAAATATTTTCTGATCCTGATCAGCCAACAGCACCAACAGATCATCTTGCTCTTTTTTAGAATCCGTAACATCCACTTCGAGTTTGTTTTTCTCGTTTTGTAAAATGGCAATGGTGCTGTTAGATGCATCCAGCTGCTCTTTAATAGCAGTTCTTTCCTCAGACAGAGCTTTAATTTCATTCTAGGAAAAGAATGGCAAAAATCAACTGATCTAAGATTAGCATTCATTCTCACAGGATTTTTAACAAATAGGTTCATTCTTTTTCTTTTTCTGTGACAATCTGAGGAGTTTGGAGGTGAGGGTTTGGGGGATAAAACACTCACAGACACACACACACACACACACACACATATCCAGTAACAAGAGAATTTATGTTAGGCTATGCACATCAAAGATAGTTATTGTGAAAAAAAGTTTAACATCCAAAAAATAGTTTTTAATGACCTATTTTTCAAAAATCTTAAGAGATAATACCATTTCAGATAACTGTAAAAATAAATTAAGACATAAAACAAAAGATCGGCTCTGCTGTAACTTGATCACTATCCAAAAGGCACAATCACACATGACCTTCCCTTTTCCACTTTTTTATATGAATAAAAATTCCCTTTCAGTTTTATTATTTCTACCTCATTCCTCTCTTTATGTTATTTATTCTGATTTCTCTGTCACACTAAATAGGCTGGCAGGATTTAATGTCCCTGTGTCCTTAGCATGATGGGAAGACCACATGTGGCTTGGGTTTTAGCCCAAGTTGTAGTCTTTTTTTCTTATTGTGATTAGAGATTGACAAGAAAACTAAACTTCCAGTGATTTCCACTTCTGAAATACATTCATATACATTCTCACTTTATATATATGATATCGTTATTTGAAATGGCATTTGAAAAGTCTTCACTTGTGCCATCTTTACTCGTCCAAATAGCATGTGCTATGGATGCAGGATGTGCTGTGAGATAAAATTATACCCCATTAGCTTTCCTCATAAATCTAAGGATTTGAGACATTAAATGAAATATGATCAAATTTCCTGAAGTTCGTTTCCTAGAATATACAACAAATAAAAGTTTCACCAAAAAGCAACCTTTAGTTCTTTAGTCTCCTGTAATAATGCAGACAGTCTTCCTTCCACGTCAGTCTTTGTAGCTGTCCCAACTTCACTCTCTCCTGGTAGAGGGGCCGGTTTTGCCTGAAAGTAGAAATTGGTGGGGGTGGGGGGGGAGGTGTCAGTGCGGAGGAGTTCCTTTATAGTTACAATCAACGGCAAGTCCCAAAGGTCATTTAATTTTCTCGCGATCTTGAAACTATTTCTGACAGCAGAAATACAGTTGTTGTACTGCACAGCTGTAGAATCCCTTAGGTACTGCCTCCCACTGAAGCGCTCTCCCTGGAAAGACCAGCGGTCCCTACAGTGGAGCAGGGGCTGGGTCAGAAGATGTGCAACATCGGACCTCTTGCAGAGCATGAGGAGGGCTTGGTCAAGCAGCCTCAAGGTCAGACTACAGCTAAAGCATAACACAGAAGAAGCAGAGAAAAATTTTCAAAGCCCTTTCCTCAGAAAATTTCTAGAAGTCCGCATTGTCTTCTCACAGAGACAGGTGAGGAAAGAGAGCTGAATGCCATTAATTGGTAAAATGCAAAGATTTTCTTAAGTGCTATAGGAAATATTCTTTTTTTTTTTTTTAAATGTTTTTTATTTATTTCTAGGAGAGAGAGAGAGAGACAGTGTGAGCAGGGGAGGGCCAGAGAGAGAGGGAGTCACAGACTCTGAAACAGGCTCCAGGCTCTGAGCTGGCTGTCAGCACAGAGCCCGACGTGGGGCTCGAACCCACGAACCGTGAGATCATGACCTAAGCGAAAGTCGGACGCTTAACCGACTAAGCCACCCAGGCGCCCCGCTATAGGAAATATTCTTAAATCATAGTTTTTAAAAATGTTTATTTATTTTTGAGAGATAGATAACGCAGGGGGAGGGGCAGAGAGAGAATTCCAAGCAGGCTCCGTGCTGTCAGCATAAAGCCTGACAAGGGGCTCTACCCCATGAATCATGAGATCATGACTCATGACCTGAGGCTAAAGCAAGAGTCGGATGCTTAACCAACTGAGCCACCCAGGTGCCCCATTAAATCATAGTTTTCTAATCTTTCACCACTTTTTTAAACAAAGTACTGGGAAGGAGGGTGCTGATGTTAATACCTAAAACTGCGGAAGGGTTTTCAGAATTGGTAGCGGCTAGATGAATTTTGAGGTGCATGTCAGACAAAGCCTAAATTGCCCTCAAGAGACTGTCAATAGAAATATGGACATTAAAGGCAATTCTGGTGAGGGTTCAGAAGGAAAGGGGAGCTAGAGAGAAAGTTTCTATGGCCTTGGAAAAAATATCACCATGAATAGAATATTGGTAGAAATATGCATGGAGAAAGGCTGTTTGGCTCACATGGAAATGAAGAACGTGTTTCCGGAAAGTAGAAGAAAGTGATCCTTGTTATAAAGTGGCAAAGAAACTGTTTGAATTGTGTTTTAGTGCTTTGCAGAAAGTAAAATTTGTAATGATGAACTTGGATATTTCATAGAGATTTCTAAGCAAAATGTTAAAGGTGTGGCCTGGTTTCTCCTTGCTGCTTATAGTAAAATATGACAGGAGATAAATTTTTTTTAATTATAGAGGGAGAGTTACAAGCAGGGGAGAAGGGAAGAGGGAGAGTGTGAGAGTGTGTGTGTGTGTGTGTGTGTGTGAGAGAGAGGGAGAGGGAGGGAGGGAGGGAGGGGGAGAGGGAGAGGGAGAGGGAGAGAGAGAGATCCTAAGCAGGCTCCACACTCAGCACAGAGCCTGACATGGGGCTCGATCCCACAACCCTGGGACTATGGCCTGAGCCAAAATCAGGAGTCAGACACTCAACTGACTGAGCCACCCAGATGCCCCAAGAGAGATAAATTTCAGAAGGAACTATTAAGCAAAAGGGAATCAGAACGTGAAGATTTAGAAAATTCTCAGTCTATCCCTACTGCAATACATGACAAAGCATGTTCTGCTGAAATATCAAGGATATGGCTGGACTACCATTTGTAAAGAAGTTACTTTTGTGATTCATGGATCCAATAAACCATTTGAGCAGAAGCTGAAGTAGAGATGGGATTATCTAGGAAGGACCCAGGAAGGCCTTCTTATCCAATGGCTTGGATCCCTGTGTAGTGAGTGGGGTTTTTGACAATTTTATACCAGCAGAAAACCTGCCAGCTTGGTTCAGAGGGGACACAGATGAGATAAAATATAATATACCAGCAAAATGAACCATCAAATAACTGATTATATTGATCTGGTGAGTCTGACTCTAATAAGGCTGTCACCATGGCCAAGAAGCCTAGGTGACCAGAACCCTGGCTCACAAGCAACCTAAAAGGGAAGGTAGGTACAGTCGGACACATTTGGTTCCTTTACACAGTGGCTGAGAAATAACATCCTAACCTTGCGTTAACTGTTTTTCAGGGGGAAAAAAGTAATAATTAACTTACAAATGTTTCTGTTTTCTGTAACAGCTCCTGCTTTTCTGTCTGCAGTTTGGTGATCTCCACAGATTGTGAGTTTAACTGAGACTTTAATGCTGCCAGTTCCTAAGAGACAAAAATAGTTGATCTGTAACATTAAATGGCATTAACTTTATCAAGGAAATGTCTATTTAGAGGAAGAAATTTAAAGTTATTTCCTTTCTTGACCCTTCTCTCTAAAATCACAACTTCCAAGTTTGAAAATCTAATTCTTGAACTTTGGGGTCAAGATAAAAGAATTAAGCAAGTTTGTTATACATATTCATCTCTGACTTCTGATATCCCATGTAAAAAAAAAAAATCAAAAAGTGGGGGAAGAAGGGAAAGAGAAAGGAAGAAAGGGAGGGAGGATGGATAAAAGGAGAGAGAGAGGGAGGGAGAAACCCACAAGGTCAAAGAGAAATAAAGGGAAAAGACCAATAAAACTGAGGAATTTGAGAAAGCATATGACAGTGGTAACTGATGCAGCACACCTGAGAAAGCTAAAAACTTAACTGACATTTGAGAAAGCTCAGCTGCTATCTGACTTACAAGGCATAAATACCAAAAGGCTTGGGAACTGGTACCACCAGATATCTCTGGAAATGTTGGTAAAGATGGGGTCAAAAACAGGACTGGTTGAGGGGCACCTGGGTGTCTCAGTTTGGCTGAGTGTCTAATTTTGATTCAGGTTGTGATCTCAAGGTTCTTGAGTTCTAGCCCCGCATCAGACTCTGTGCTGACAGCTCAGAGCCTGGAGCCTGCTTCAGATTCTGTGTTTCCCTCTTTCTCTGTCCTTCCCTCCCTCTCTAAAAATGAATAAATATTAAAAACCAATCAACAAACCAACCAACCGACCGACCGACCAAACAAGCAAACAAACGGAAAAACCAAACATCGGGGCTGGTGGAAAGTCCGCTTAGGAAGGCCACCAGATCCCTGTCCCAATCTCATGCATCCGGCAACTGTTCTTCGCTTGGCCAAAGACCAGAAGTTTATTATTTGGAAAGGGGAAATAGGACCTTTTTAGACCCTGGACCACCAAATGTAGATGAAAGTAGTCAGTACTGTAGTGAAAAGGAGGGAATTCATTGAAAGTTTACATGTCTTTAATAATGAAATTCCCAACTTTCTTGCCCTCTCCCCACCAAAAATGCACAGGGAAAGAAAGGCAATTATAACCAATATTTAACTCTATACATAAGTAATTCCTTTCTTTGCTGGTTCTTATTGGACAAATACATTTAATATTCTCATTGAATAAAGTTAGATATGCACTACCTACTTACATTTTTTTTCTAAGTTTATTTAAGTTTATTTATTTTGAGAGACAGTGGGGGTGCACAAGCAGGGGAAGGTCAGAGACAGAATCCCTAGAAGGCTCCTCGCTGGAGCCCAACAAGGGGCTCGGTCTCACGAACCATGAGATCATGACCTGAGCCAAAATCAAGAGTTAGATTCTTAACCAACTGAGCCACCCAGGAGCCCCTATACTAGAATTATAAACATTATGATAACCAAGTAGGAAAAAGTTTAATTTTATTTTCTAGATTATAAATTACTCTAGCAGAAAAAAAAAAATTTTTTTTTTAGCTAGTCATCTGAGATATACAGAAGTTTATTCCCTTTCCAACTCTAAAAACCAACATTTTTCTGGAGAAAATGGTCTAAACACTCAATACATTACACTATGCAATTATCATGGTCAATAGTAAATGAAAATTAAGGATAAGATTTTATATCTTCATATTTGCAACTTATAAATACACTTAAATTTTCCTTTAATCTACAAATAACTTGCGTGAGATGCTTAGATCTGTTAAAAAGAACACAATCAAAAAATAAAAACACTTAATGAAAAGAAAAATACCACTACCATAATTTTTTTTTAAGTTTATTTATTTATTTTGAGAGAGAGAGAGACAGAGCTGGGGAGGGGCAGAGAGAGAGGGAGAAAGAGAATCCTAGGCAGGCTCCATGCTATCAGTGCAGAGCCTAACACAGGGCTTGATCTCATGATCTCATGAACTGTGAGAAATCAAGCCAAAATCAAGACTCAGATGCTTGACTGAGCCACTCAAGTGCCCCCTATTACCATATAATTAAAAAACTTCTGGACTTTCAAATGACTATCTTCACTATCAAATTTTGGTTACATTAACAAAAGTAGTTCTAGATTAGTGAAACTACAGAGCTGTTACTCTATTATAATTAAAACAACACAAAATAGAACTTGGATCAAGCTAGAAAATTACCTGTTTTAATTCTGCAATTTGTTCAGAATCCTGAGCAGAAGCTGTTGCTGAAGACTGTTCATTTGTGCCAGGTGATGACTGGGAAGATTTCTACAAATAGCACAGAAATAAACTATGAAATAAATTCAGTCTAATAGGATACAAAACAGAACTATACACATATAAGTTATGCCTTACTGAGGCTTACCAAAAATTTCACATCAACATTTTAGTTTTTATATACAAGATAAAATTTCAACATAGCACACATTGTCTATAATAGCTAATAAATTTATACTTATACCAAGTAATTTATTAAATCTAAGCACTTATCTGAGGTTTTATAGAGAAAGAGCATAAACCCAGTATTTATTAAGCAATTTCCATGTATTATTAAAGAGCTTTATACAGAGTAGCTCCTTTAATTCTCTCAACTACCAATTTACAGATCAGTAAACAAGTTTAAAGAGGTTAACTAAGTTGCTTACATTCAGTGAGCTAGGAAGTGCTGAAGCTTTAGACAGTTTGACACTAAAGCTCATAATCTAATTTTTTAAAAGTAAACTCTGTTGTGTGTGGGGCTCACACTCACAGCCCTGAGATCAAGCGTGTTCTATCAACTGAACTAGCCAAGCACCCCCCAAAGCTCGTATTCTCAAGTCTTAGGATGATATTTTGGTTTAAAGGATCCAGAAAAATAGACAAACAGGATAATGAGAATTACTTCTGATCTTTTAAAGTTTTTTTAACATTTACTCACCAAATTTTCAATCAGAGAGTCCTTTTCAGCCAGTTGGCTTTGTAAACGTTCCTGATTACTTTTTAATTCTTCTATCTCTTCTCGTAACCTACCAACTTCTTCTGGTTGAATGCCATTCATCTGAGTCGCGTCACTATAAGAACCTTGATGTGGATTATCTTTTCCTATTAAGACAGGAATAAAGTTTGAAAAGCCAGCATGAAACTTAAGTTTTTCATTTCTTGAATATAGAGATTTTAATATAAAAATATAAAATGTCCTTAACTGAATCACTTTGGCAGCACTTTTGTAATAAGCACATTTCATTTTTGCAAAACAGCATACTGATAAAAATAGCAAAATATGATATTTTTAGGTTTCTGAGAAGAAATACAGCATAGTCTTATTAAGACTAAACTGCATGGTTTGGTGATCTACAATTAAGGATTATAGAAGCTTCAATTCCAAATTAGGTCAATTAATATTCGAGAAAACAAAANAAGCCACGAATCGCGAGATCATGACCTAAGCGAAAGTCGGATGCTTAACCGACTAAGCCACCCAGGCGCCCCAACAAAATCCCTTTTAAAATCTTTACAAAAGTATAGTGTTCTATATGGACTACAATAACTGACAAATTATTGTTATAAATAAAGGAAGTCAAAGAGCTAATTTTTTCTGAAAATTTTAGTCACCTTTATATAAATAAAACAAACTGTATTTCTAATAACTATCATTCCAATCATAAGCACTACTGGATGATACTATTTATAAGCATTTGACTTACCTTGTGCCAGGCACTGAACTAGAATTTTATATACTGTTTCATCTGATTCTCAGAGGACAGAGATGCTATTATCATTCCATTTTGCAGATGAGGAAACAGAAAGGTTAGAGCAGTCATTCTCAACTGGCTATACATCAGAATCACCCAGGAAGCTTGTAATAATTATTAATGCTTGGCTCCAACCCCAACTAATTAAATCAGATGCTTGAGTGAGGTCTGAGTATTGGTGGTATTAAAAAAGGAAAAAAAGATCTCAGGATATTCTAATGCACAGCCAAGGCTGAGAATCACTGGAAAAAATACTGAAATAGGTAGCAAGAAACTTGTACTATAAGCTCTGATTTACACATTTGTTACACTGATTAAGGTCAGAGAAAGACTAGTCCACAAGAATAATCTGTTAAAGTCAGTCCAGCTTTGGGGGGCACTATAATAGTCACAGCCAGTTATACCTACCTAGCTGTACTTTAAGAAGATTATACTGATCTTTGTGTTGCTGTATCTGAGATACTTGCTGTGTGACTGCTGTCTGAAGCTGTTCGTTTTGACATTTTAACGTAGAAATTTGCTGCTTTAATTCCTCAAGTTGCAGATCCTGTGAAACAAAACATAATTCGAGAGTTTAAATTCATACTAATTAGCCTTAAGAAGATGAGCAAACTCACAGATAGGAAGAATAAATATAGTTAAGATGTCATTACTACCCAAAGCACTCTACACGTTCAATGCAATTCCAATCAAAATTGCACCAGCATACTTCTCAAAACTNTGGTTTATCTATACCATGGAATACTACATGGCAATGAGAAACAATGAAATCTGGCCATGTGTAGCAACACGGATGGACCTTGAGGGTGTTATGCTGAGCGAAATAAGTCAGGCAGAGAAGGACAAATATCATATGTTTGCACGTATAGGAGGATTAGGAGGAACTTAACTGAGGAACAAGGGGGAGAAGAAGGGGCGAACTGGTGGGGGAAAGGGGGAGAGGCAAACCATGAGCGACTCTTGAATGCTGACAAAAACTGAGGACTGATGGATGTGGGGGGGAGGGAAGGATGGGCATGGAGGAGGGCACTCGTGTGGATGAGCACTGGGTGTTATGTGGAAACTAATTTGACAATAAACTATTTGTAAAAAAAAAAAAAAAAAGATGAGCAAACTAAAAATCTGAAGATTATTTTGAATCATGATGTTAAAGTACTCAACAATTTCAGAATCACTCAACCATTAAGCAATAATACATTAATGTATGCACAAAGGTCAAGTAACATGTAGCAGAACTGTAAAATTTCCAGTAAGGTCCCATTAATATAAGCACTATAGCACAGCCTACAATCTCACTGCAATTACTGGGGTGGGAAATGGTCAATTTTAAAAACTCCATTTTATGGTCCATCAAATCATTTAGGAAATTCATACTAAACTATTTAAGAAACTTAGTATATGTATGTATACATGCATCTATATTACTTTTAACATAAGAGATAATTTCTAGAACAGAACATTTAGAACACCACTCCCCAGAAAAAGAACTTCCAACTCTTAACACCCTAATATAACTAGTTGGTTAGGATCTATTTCTTTATTTTCTTTTAATTTTTTCTAATCAGTGTTTTAAACTTGTCATACTCAGTCCATATGTCATTTTGTAGCCTTTACTTACTATTCAACTCTAAGTTCCCTATATTACTAGTTTTTTGCAATCATAACTTTTAATGTTTACTCAATATGAGTAGATGCAATATAATTTATATTCAAAAGCAACACCGAGGATGCTTTCCATTTTTCTAAATAGTAAATATCATTACAATAAATTTCATGGTAATATTTTCATTTCCCTGTATTCTGAAGAATTTCCTTAGGATAGATTCTCAAATGTCATTAGGTTTATATAAATATTTTATAGCTCTTAATGCTTATTGCCTAATTGTCACATGGCATTTTAAATGAGAATATTTAAAATTAACATTTCTAAAGCAGAGTCATTATAGTAATTGTGTCAAATCACTCTTTTCTTCTTCTAAATTAACCATATTTATCAGCCGCCAAGTGTAGGCTGTAACATCACATTCCAAGTGTTTATTTTCCATTGCTTTAAAGATATTACATCTTACCATCTGGAAGTGACTCCATATTTGTACTACAATATAGCTGAAAAATCCTAATAACCATGGGTGAGTTAATGATTTAAGTTTGAATCATCCAAAGATGATTCTAACTTACGACTACTTACAAACTGAAAAGCTCAGACTGAGTGCTAAATATACCACTATATTTTTGTTCTTTCTCAGAATCCCAATCTTAACAATATAGACTGTGGGGAAGAACACATAAGCGGTTCTCAGTTCTAGTTTAGAGGGCTCTGCCCAAGCTTGCACTTGTCACAGGGGCTTCAAGCTGTGCATAATCAGCAGGCAGTGGAGGGCGGTGCAGGGAAGAGGGGCAACCGGCTTCACTGCACTGCCACCAGTATACTGTTTTTAATGACCCTGGCATCTTAATAACATCAGTAATCTCATCCTCCAGGTAATACTGCAGCACTGGGTAGGATTCCAGTCAAGGTATATGCCATGATGAGGAATTAAGTGAGAGAAATAAACAAGAAACACACTCTGAAGAAATGCAGTAGAAAGTTGAAGGTGCTCAACATAATGCAGCTGTGGAGGCTCTCTGGTGTCCTGCAGAGAAAATGTCAGTTGATGATTCTGAGAAGGTAGTTTCGACTTTCATCATCATGCTCCACTCTAAATCAGCTCCCTCTATTGTTCTCAACATCATCTATTCAGACAGGCAGGACAGAGCTCTAAGGATTATATCTGACCCTTTTCGCTCCCTACACCCACATTCAGTCATTACCAAGTCCTGCCAGTTTCATCTGCTTTTGTCTCCACATTTCTCAGGCCTGTCCCCTGTACACCACAGAGCATGAGTTTTAAAGTCCCAGTAATAACACATGTTTTTGAATTCTGTTCCACCAATCACTGAGTGACCCTGGACAAATTTAAATTCTCTGTCAGATTCCTCATTTATTCTTAAATGAAGATATTAATTACTTTGTAGGGATGCCATGAAAATGAAGCGAAAGTATTTACAAAGTGTTTTGTGAGCATCCAGAACACAACAAAAAAACAACAGGCATTATCATCACTGCCACCACCAGTGCCTCGATTTCCTCCCCTAACCTCCCACACCACCTCCCTCCAACTTTGCCTTTCAAGTTTCTACTTGGTGCAGCCACCAAGTGCTGCAAGGATAACATGTCCTGCCCCTCTTCCCTATCTCTCCTGTTGCCCAGCTTATCCCTAGTTATGCTTTTAAGACTCACGTTCAGTTTTCTCCAAGCCCCTGCTCTTACCTCGCTAAATCAGGCGCCTCTCAGCGCTGCCACATATCTTCGATTATCTGTTATCACTAGACTTAATATGTTATGTGTGTCACAAAAACCTATTTATAATTTTTTCTCTCACCATCAGACTGTGATAGGGGAATGTACCTGATTCATGGCTTCGTCCACAACATCCTGCACAATCTTAACATGAGCTCTCAGTCTGTTGAATACTCAGATAGTTTTGAATCATTTAGGAAAATAATGAGCTCTACTTTCTGTATTTTCTTGTGTATGAAATGCCAGGAGAAACTCTTCCCCAAAATAGAAAAGTATCAGTGGTCTAGAGAGTGTTTACAATCTGTCAATACATACTTGCTCTCGGATCATGTTTTTGTAGTGAGTCACAATACTGTCATGCTGTTCTAATGTTTTCTTCACCTCTTCTTCTTTTTTATCCTCTTCACTGGACTTATAAATAGCCTTAGTTATCACACCTATAAAAGAAAGCTGATTAAAAAATTATTTAAAAAAATTTTAAATCCTTTCTTATTATTAAGACTTAATCAGTAAAAACATATGGCCTAACTGCATGACAGAGAGATATAGTCTTTCCAATCTCATTGAATGCCGGAAGTCCTTCAATGAACTACAGACCAAGAGCTAGGAAAAGGCCCCTACTTTCAGGCTTACTATATAATCTGCATGTGTCCAGAATATGCATATACACAATAATCACAGGGACTTTCTAATGAAAATCAATATAAACTTTGCCTTACCTTCAAGTTCTTTTACGAGCTTCGTAAACTCATGATCAAATATCATGTATTCCGGACTGGGAAAGTTTGGCTGGGGTTTCTGAGATGCTCTGGAATACAACTCATGTTTGCTAATAAATCCTAGTTTCTCTATGAAGTTTTCTTTGCCAATCCTCTTCTCTATTAGTTGCTTTAGTTTCTCTCTACAGAGATAAGTACATTGAGATGCTTTAAAAAAAAAGTCATAACAAGGGAAACCTGAGTGGCTCAGTCGGTTAGGCATCTGACCCTTGATTTCAGCTCAGGTCATGATCTCACGGTTTGAGACTGAGCTCCGGGTGGCCCAGGATTCTCTCTCTGCCCATCCCTCCCATGCACACCTGTGCACACACTCTCCCTCAAAATAAATAAATAAACATTTTTTAAAAAGTCATAACAAAATACAAAAGCTTGGTCTACATTATGCTTTGGCAGAAAAAAATGTATCATCATCACTCGATGACATTAGCAGTCATTTTCCCCCAGCATCTTCCCCTCACTTACTTCATGTAGCTCTCAAGTGAGTTATCGTTGAAGTAAATGGAAATGCCCAACAGAAGGGCACATAAGCCTTGCACCAACTGCTCTTCCTCACCAAGATTTTCTGCAATTTGTCCTGTAAGCTGAAATTTTTGTTAAGGAGACTAATGGTTCAAAATCTAGAGTATTTTATTTTACAGTTTGAATTTGACATACATTTCATGTAAGAATTTCTATAACAAATTCTATGCATAGTCTAAGCAAGCAAAAACAAACAATGGTACATAGACTCACACACACACACACACACACACACACACACACACACACACACAGCATAAGCAAGCATCATTACCACCTTAACAGTATGAAAAGCTGCAACACAGCTGAAGAGAACTCAAATATTTAGAACATAGAGCTACCTTGAATGCAGAGAAGAAACAAGCATACTTACATATATCTTACCAAAACACAAAGGATACAAATGGAACATTGGCTGAATTGTGAAGAAAATGCGTTACCGCAATGGGGCAGTTGCTTAGCCAGGTACAAAGCAACATTAGTAACCCAACTCTTGTCTGTATTTTGCTTCCCTGCAATAGACAAGTTGGCAGAAATCTTACTTTATTTTTTTTAAACTTAAAGTTGCCCCAACACCCCTCTCCATTTGCATTAAAAGATCTTTAACATCTTATATAAGATGTATTAAGAATCTAGATATAAAAAACTGAAGAAGAGAATTCATTCTTGTGTCCTTTATGGGCCATACTGCCCAAAATGAACAGAGGGCAGAAATTAGAATTGATTCAGGCTCATAAACATATACCAGGTTATCTAAAATACTATTAGTGGACAAACCTGGTCTGCTAAGGAAGATGCATGATGTGGATGCTTGAAAAAATTTATCAATCCGAAAACACTTTACAGTAACAAACTTGCCAGGCAAATTTATGATGTTCCAATTAGAATTTTAGAAACAAGTTTCTGATGAAAGGACAATTTCTACTTTCTTCAAAAAACAATAAGGGAAAAATAATCTCTTGAATTATTTAGTCAAATTCCATTAGAGAATATGTTCCCTAACCAGAAATAATAAACCATGTTGCAAAGTCACTGACAACATTCCAAATAACGAGAACCACAAACATAATGAAGAAAAAGATTTATTTAAGTTAGCTAACTGCCCCAAAACACTAATTATACTGCCACCAATTATAGTTAAACAATACTGAAAACTAGCACATTCATCAAAATGACAGTTTCCTAAATTTTAATACAACACACTTAGGGGTGCCTGGGTGGCTCATTCGGTTAAGCATCCGACTTCAGCTCAGGTCATGATCTCAAGGTTCGTGGGTTCGAGCCCTGCGTTGGGTTCTGTGCTGACACCTCCGAGCCTGGGGCCTGCTTCAGATTCTGTACCTCTGTCTCTCTCTCTGACCCTCCCCTGCTCACACTGTCTGTCTCGCTCTCTCAGAAATAAATAAAATATTTTTTAAAAACCACATTTGTATCTCCTATGTGGGGTAGTCTCCCAGCTTATAATATTGCCACTGCCCATATTACATTATGTAACCTATATTTTTGTTTAAGAAAAAAAAAACTTGTTTGCAACAAATAAGTGGAAAGTAGCACAGTAATGCATTACTTTGAGATAGTATCAGAAAATATCCAAAATGCAATTATTCAGAGCTAGGCAAAGAATGGATTTAAAGTAACCATCATTATGTTTCGAAAAAGCATTCAGACTATTCCAATTTCATGAACCTTGATGTCAATACCCTTGGACTTTTTATAATCTATTTTCAAGTATATTTAATATTTAATTAAGCAAATTCAAACTAGACTTCTTCAAAATGATCTGTCAAATAAGCATTAATTAGCATGAATTTGGTTATTATATGATGCATTATTTCACTTTTTCCTTGCCTCTATATCATTACCATGTCCATGATATATCTTCATGTTATCCGAGTAAATTTAAAGATTAAAAAATATACAGTTATTCTCAATTGACTATGTGCCACTGAGAACTTTCAACTAATTACTCAAGTAAATAAATGAAACTATTTCATTAACTGCCAAGTATATATAAAAATTTATTATTATTTGGAATATCATTTGCATGTACCAAAAATACCTACATTGTATATATAAGGGCATCCTATCAAATCACTGGCCTGTATCTGAATAAGCAAAAATGGAACTAGATTCAAATGCAGATCTTCTAAAAGTATACCTTTTGGGGTCAAACTTAAGGATAAGAACAGCAAAGTTAAACAGAACTAGTCAGAATCTGTTAGAAGATAGAATCGAACACCCCACTTAAACTATGGCAATAAAAGAAGATAAAGTATTCAGGAATGGGCCTAACCAAAACTATACAAAACCTAAAGGAGGAAAATTTAAAAACACTTCTAAAGAGCACAAAAGTAGATATAAATCAATAGGAAGACACCATGTCTTTAGACAGAAAAACTCAAGATCATGAAGATATTAATGCTATATAACATTTATTATTATAATAAATAACATTTATTAAATTAATGTAATCTAAACAAAAATAACACAAGGTTTTCCTCTCCACAGAACTAAAAAAAATCTGGTTCTCAAGTTCATATGGAGAAATAAGCAGGCAAGAATAACTAGAGAAACTGGAAAAAAAATGAAAAAGAGCAACGATGAGATAGTAGTTCATAAACAGACAGGAATCAGGGATAGAATTCAATGTCCCGAGATGATCTATCTATGAATGGGAATCTAGTATATGAAAAAGACAGCATAGAGGCATTAGTGGAATGCAGGAGAACTTACAAAATGTTGGGACAACCAGGCAGCTATCTGAAACAAGATCAGAGGATCCATAACTCACACCGTTTATCAAGCAAAATGGAACAAAGATGTAAATGCAAAAAATGAAACCAGAAAGTGTGAGATGGAAATATGGCCAAGTCTGTTAAAATCTTTAAGTGGGGAAGGCCTTTCTAAAAAGTATGATATAAGGTCTCCTAAAAAAAAAATCCAAAACAAAACACCAAGGTCAAAAGACAAGTAATATATCAGGAAAAATGTATTTGTAATTTATCATAGATAAAGGTTGGATTACTTAATATAAAATTAGAAATTATTTAACCCAATACAAAAATGGGCAGATGATATGAAATATATGAAATGAGAACTCAGAGGAAAACTTTAAATGGTGTATAAACATACAGAAAGCTATTCAACCTTTTAGAAAGAGAAATGCGAATTAAAACTTGCTAAGATAATATTTTTCCTCTCTCAACTGAGTGGCAAAAATATAAGTCTGTTATTACACTATTGGTGAGGCTGTGGGGAAAGAGATAATCTAGCCCAAAGCAATCTTATTTCACACTTTGCTAGTGGTTCAAAATGGTATCAGGTAGGAAAAACCAAGGGAAAAAACAGTGGATATGCATAAAAAACCACCTAAAGACAACAGAAGAAATAAATAAGAGGCAGGGACCCAGGACAGGGGTGGGGCCATGACTTCCTACTGAATACTTTTTATATTATTTGATTTATAAATCATGTATATGCAAATGTATGTACTTTAATATACATATACGTATATGTACACACACACATTTTTAGAGGACTAAATTTAATTCTGAATTTTTTTTTTAATGTTTTATTTATTTCTAGGAGAGAGAGAGAGACAGAGAAAGAGACAGACAGACAGTGTGAGCAGGGAAGGGTCAGAGAGAGAGGGAGTCACAGACTCTGAAACAGGCTCCAGGCTCTGAGCTGGCAGTCAGCACAGAGCCCGACGTGGGGCTCGAACCCACGAACCGCGAGATCATGACCTAAGTGAAAGTCGGACGCTTAACCGACTAAGGAACCCAGGCGCCCCGGACTAAATTTAATTCTAAAAGCAACAATGTGGTGTCCTTGAAAACATCTGATTGAGAATTAGAAGAATCAAATCTTCTATTGTCCTACCTTGTAAAAGTTCAACATGCTACATGGACCCCAATTCCCTCATTTAGTTAACCAAGGCCTTTGGACTAAATAATCTCAAACACAGATGTGAAAAGGACAGGCTCTGAATACCAGGATTTGTATCTAGGTTCTAAAATTCAACAGCATGAAACTTTATCATCATCTTTCAGTAGCAGTAATAGTTAATACCCACTTCATAGAGTAGTGGAGTGGACTCAATGGGTTAATACACATTAAGAATTCAGAACAGCACATGGTAGACAAGAAGTGCTCTGTGAGTGCTGTCAACTATGAACCATCCCTTCTAGTTATGCAATTCTATGCTCTCTACCTGCTAGTATATTAAGAGGATAATAATGCTCCAAATTTAAAATAGACGGCACAATAAAGTTTGAACTGGGAAAAGGAAAAAACAGTAAAACTGCTAGGATAAAAATTCTTTTAAACCTCAGTGAAATACAAGTGGTGCTTGCTTTCTTGCTAGGTTAATAGAAACCTATGCATATTGGAAACATGCAAAGTGTGCTCGCTTTGGCAGCACATATACTAAAAATTGGAAACATGCAAAGTGAGGATTGTGTAATAACACTTTTTTGTGTAGACTATATTATTCTGATGTTCATCAAACCATGATTTATAATAAAGAAAATGGAAGATAACTAAGTATACAAAAGTAAGGAGATGGCTAACTATGCAATCATACAGAGTGATGTTTATTTAGTGTTTAACAAATGAAAGATATTTGTAAGAAAAGATGCAGAATACAAAATGGAATCTCATGTATGATCACTCCTATGTAAATGAAGAGTATAAACGAAAAAAGGCTGAAATGTAACCAACAGTTACTTTTGGGTGGTAGAAGTCCCACTTTCTACTTTTTAATTTCTCTAAATTTTCCAAAATGAAAAGAAAATAAACTATTAATGAGTGCAAAAATGACACAGTATTTGTCCAGTATACAATCACAAGATGTTAAGTAAGATCAATCCAACAAAATCCTGATTAAGCTACTCTATCATCCAAAAAATAAAATTAGAAATTAGACCTTAAAGGCCATCAAAACATTCTATGCCACTGCACTCTGATCTTCTGATGGATTCCTTATAAGATAAATACAGAATAGCTAAAGACAAACACACACACACCCACACACACACACCCCAAAAGGCCACATTCGACTTTTTTTTACAAATAGTTTATTGTCAAATTAGTTTCCACATAACACTCAGTGCTCATCCCCACAAGTGTCCTCCTCCATGCCCATCCCCCCCTCCCCCCCACATCCATCAGTCCTCAGTTTTTGTCAGCATTCAAGAGTCTCTCATGGTTTGCCTCTCTCCCTTTCCCCCACCATTTCCGCCCTTCTTCTCCCCCTTGTTCCTCCGTCAAGTTCCTCCTAATCCTCCTATACGTGCAAACATATGATATTTGTCCTTCTCTGCCTGACTTATTTCGCTCAGCATAACACCCTCAAGGTCCATCCATGTTGCTACACATGGCCAGATTTCATTGTTTCTCATTGCCATGTAGTATTCCATGGTATAGATAAACCACATCTTCTTGATCCATTCATCTGTTGATGGACACTTAGGCTCTTTCCATGTTTTAGCTATTGTGGAGAGTGCTGCTATGAACCACATTCGACTTTCTATAAGTTTCACAAAACTATTCATTTTGTTTATGTTTATATTTGTTTGTGATTGTTTACAGGCTCAAGTCAAGAAAAAGTACATAGCTCTTCTCAGCACCCCAGAATGTATGAACCACTGAGATGTGGAAAAACAAATGGATGCTGAAATTATTTTTCAGCACATTCTGACTGTTTAGTTACTAGAAATCACAGATTTTACAGGATGGAATGGAACCACAAACCAAGTAAATGAAGCAGAATTATCTTTAAGATTGACTATTATGTTTTCCTTATTATTTTCTAAATAAAAATCCTTCTTGTTCCAACTTTGTGGATTTCAAGTTTAGTATTTTACATTGTGTATAGAAATATGAAAAGATAACATTTTAAATTTCTACTCTTCAAGTACCGAAATGAGGTTCTAGAGTATTATGATTAGATTCACTTTCTAGCAGTGGCCTCTGGCGATAGAGAATTAATAGGAAAGGGGTATGATGGAACTTTCTGAGGTTATGAATATGTTTTATATTTTGTATTTGGGTGGTGATTACAGAAGTATATTAAGTCATGAAAAATCATCAATTGAACACTTAAGGTCTGTGAATTTTACTGTGTGTAAAATTAGCACAGTAATGCATTACTTTAAGATACCTCCAAAAAATTCCCTTTTAAATGCCTGACATGTATGCGCTTAAAATACCTAGTATCAAAAATTCTGGAAGCTAAATCTGCTAAATAATATGTGTTACTAACATGTATTAAATCATGCTCAGACACAAAGATATAACTCCCAACAGCACTCTGGTTATTACAATCAATACTGTACAAATGAACATATGAATGTAAATATTAAGATACATTCCTTTTTTTGCCAAACACTCCACACACACAAAAAAAATCAAAACAAACACAAATCGCACTCCCCAAACACATCAAAAACTAACCCCCCAATAGTAACTATACCATATGAGTTATATCCAGAATAACCCATAATATTTAACTTAAAAATCTTTCAAATTACAAACTTATACTTACTACTGTACATTTTCATAATCTAAGTAATAAAAAAAATCATCACATTCTTTCATATAGTGACCAGCTAAAGACAAACTTCTTAACCCTAAATTTTACTAGGCTTTGAAATAATTTCAGGGGGAATAGAGAAGCAAGCTTAGGTGAAGAGACACACAAAAAAACACCAAAAAACCCAAACCAAGGAATTCCAGAAAGTGCAAGCATACCCGGAGGAAGCACAGGTACAGCTTCAGACTCTCATTCCCATAGCTCTTAGTAACACCACTACATGGAGACAATACCCCACGGAGAAAAATTGGAGCCACTTACAATAGAGATAAACTTGCTGACACATGAAAGTGTGAGTAGAATGTAACTTCAAACAAGCAGTTAAGAAAAATCATCAGCAAAACCCAAGACAAAGGAAAGCCCTGCTGTAAGAGGGAAATGCCTAAGCTTCAACAAGCGATACATACCCGTCTGTCGATCTTATCACCCTGTAAATTACACATCAAAAATTATTCATAAATATTACTGCTGTAGAAAAATTGAAATCCAGAAAAACCCCTCATAGATGGTCTCTCTACAACCCCACACCAATAATTTGGGACAGGACAGCTCTAATCTTTTATTATATAACAATACATATGCATTTTGGAGGAGAAAGGATCACTTTATAGCACTGTGGCTACTCAGAGGGGGAAGACACTACCATCTTGAGAATTTCTCATAATGCGTTAATCGTGCCTACAGTGTTAGAGCGAAGTCTCTGGTGGTGGTGGTCAGTTAATCACTGTACGGCTTCAGAAAAGCTGTTTTCAACTAACAGCAACACGAGAATGAGAAGTATTAAATACACATGGATATGAATATGTAGGGGTAGTTTTTTCAAATCACAAAGAAATAAGTGATAAAGATAAAACAAGCTTTAAATTTAAGTAAACAGATTTTAAACAACAAAGAGAATGTTCAATCCCCTTTTCACTAAAGTTAATTTTGAACCTTAATTTATAGCTTCCTATGGCTGGCATTGATGTCTCTTTAAAAGCTCACAATAAAACAATTCAGTGAGTGTCAAAATTAAAAATTAAGAAGGACACAGCACATTATCACAGGGTGGGAGAGAGGAAAACTCTAGGGGACAGTACAATAAGTATATTTTTACTGTAAGTGACTCTGAATGTTGATGACTATAGTTTTGCTAAAGAGTGAACCTGAACTGTTCAGGTGCATGTGTACAAATCATCCAACAGTAAGTGACATTCCTAAATACCTCAGTATCCACAGTTCAGTGAAGCTCTGTTGTTCTCATTGGGTGTCTAGAGGAATGCAAAGTTTCATTTTTCTCTATATTACTAGATACATTATATGCCTTACGGTTTTGAGGATTTGAGAGCTCTCAAACATCAAGGAGTACAATGTCTATAAGCAATGGATGGTATTCTATCTTTGTTTTCTGAAAGGAAGATCAACTGGTCTGGGAAGAGAAAGAGGGACGTACACGGCTATGAACCACTTTATTCTATTCCCTCTCATAAACAGACCCAAATTTGGCTACTGAGCAGAACGAGAAGAGCACATGCAAGAACACTGGATGATATAAAAAGGAAACAAAAAGAGAAACAAAACACCTTTCTGTTCATAAGATGTGTTTCATGAAGCCAATCTTATTATTTGGCAAAACCATTCTTGTAAGAATATGTATTGCTTTCTTCTCACACACGGTTTCTGGTTACAATGAGCTAATGAGCAGATAAGTCCATGCCTCTTTCCTGTTTCATCTCCATCTATGAAGGATATCCTTAAATATTTGTATCACTGACACAAAAACGTATAGCTGACATTTTTTCCACTCGCCACTTTACCTGTGAAAGGATGTTGGTGCACTGTTGCAATAAGGAAACTGGAGGGTTGCCGATACTTGTAGCAAGTTGAACCCGGAGCAACTGTTCTTTCTGGGTAGCATTTTCTTGCAAAGCATGGGCAAGGGCCACAGCAGCACACCAGTTTGAAAGTGAATCAGTAGAAAATAAACCTCCGCATAGTAACTGGCCAGCTGAGACTGAATTACCTGTTGCTACAAAGATGGCAGGCAGATGATGATTAAAAGTTAATTACCTTGTTTTACACCCCCCCCCCACAGTATGAAATACGATTTTAAAATTTGTTAATTAAGGGTATTAAGTTACATTTTTAAAAGTCTGCTTTCCAAAACAAAAATGAAAGATGACAAAATGACCTTGGAAGAAGAGTAGCAGAACACAGAAATATTAGAACATCTTAGGCATCAAATTGATGAGATATTCCAGAAAATTACTGTCTTACTTAAAAAGTGCATTTCTAAAGCAAATCCATATTTTAAATATTCCACTACATCCAGGGTCTTTTATTATTTACAGTATAACTTATCACTAGAAACTTGAAAGACTACTTTTCAGAACAGAAATTAGAACTAAATTATTTACCATCAATAGTGGAAGGCAGAAGCGTGGACACAATTTCTCCTTGTCCTTTTTGGTTTTTATATAAGAAACACTGGAAACAGTAGAGAACGGCACAGCGCAACACAAACGGCTGCCTTTCGTTAACCATGGACATGAGAAGTACTACGATTGCCGGTCTGTTCATTCAGAAAGAAAAGAACAAAAGAAACACTGCAACCCAAGTACACAGATCAGTGACCAGTCATTTCTGCTGACGGAAGAACCATAAGCAGAGCACCAGCGAGGTCAGAATTCCATCTCCACTTCGCAGGACAGAGAACTAACTGCAGCTCGGACAAGCGGTCGGTCTGCGTGAGGCATGGAGGAACTGCAAGGGTGATAACTGAGCCCAGATACCGAAGCTGCAAGGACCACATGGGCCACAAACTCTTTTAAAGCACCTCCAGGTTTATCTTGTCAGATAATTTCTAGTTTCAAAACATACACTCGAACTTCTTACAAGATGTGTATGTGAGATCCACTAAAAACCCAAAGTAAATTTTGACTTCCTTAGAGGAACAGCAGTATTTCCCTTTTCCTACCTTGGTGGGTTTGAAGGTGCATTTACAGAAGCGAAGTAGTCTTGGTTTACTTGGTAGCCTCGAATAACTTCTGACACAGTATTAATGGTCTATTAAGGGAGAAAAAGAAAAATTTAGAGAGAGTAAGTCAAGGAAGAAAACGTGTTTTTTAAAGAAGAAAATGTTATATCCTTCAGCATTTTTCTTTTAAAATGCCAAAATTCAGATACCAAAAAAAGCAATGACAGCATTATAATCTTGTTAACACTTTTCCAAAATAACATTTTAAAACATTAAGCATAGGCCTTCAATTAGAAATAGCACCTAAATACAAGCATTTAAAAATCTCAAAAAACTAAAATCAATAGTATTCTCTAAAAGACAGAATCCTTTTCTACAAAACAAGGGTGCTTCAAAATAAAATCAGCCAACACATTTAAAATATAACAAATTAAAATTTCAATTTAAGGATGAAGTTGAAAATACCTCCAAGAAAATAGAATAAAAAGACAAGCTAGATACACAGAAATTCCAACAATCTATTAGTGGAATTGTGGAAACAGAACATAAAAAAAGTATCTAGAAATATAAAAAACATGCTCAGGACTGAAGGACACAGGTCTATAGCTTGAAAGGGTCCAGTGAGTGCGAAAAATAATTGGGGAGGGTAAAACAAACAAAACAACAAACATCAGTAGTACTGCACATCATCAGTGTATTGCAGGAAACAAGAAAGGAAGAGAAGATCCCAAAAGTTTCTAGAGAAAAAAAGGTTACATAAAAAGGATTAAGATTAAAAATGGCTTCAGATTTCTTAATGGCAGCTCTAAAATAATGTTTTGAAAGTTGAGTGTTATGATTTCCAACTCTGAATCTATATCTAGCCAAACATTAGAGTAACTCTGAAAAGAGCAATGACGTGTAAAAGCCAAAAACAAGTTCTCTTGCCATTTACTTCTTTCAGAAAGGAAACTAAGATAATGAGCAAAAAGGTGAGGGGTAAAGACATGGAATCCTGGTAACTAAAGGATTTAAGACGAGAGAGAGGTAAAAGCAGATCCTCGGACGATGGGGAAACTCCTGGGGCTAGAGATGTGCACAGAAGTAGACCAGCCCATATTGCAGCAGGAGGATGGAAGCCTTCTAGAAAAAGAATGTCTGGGATGGGAAAGTACATGTTAAGCATATGATAGTATTAATATGAACATACAGAGAAAATCAGTAAGATGAAAAAAGAATACCACTACAACTTAGGAAAGAGAAAGAGATTTAAAAAACATACAGGGCTCTGGCTTGGCAGGGAAATGTATCTGTATAGTCATAAAATTATAAGCCCTGATTATTGATTTAAGTGCAATTTACTGGGGTGACAGGAGGAAGTAAAGGGAGAGGGTAGCAAGACTTAAGGCAAGGGAGGAGTGGAGACTGAAGATAGCTAGCTGCTCTTGTTACAAAACTTTTATTATTACCTATTCTTTTAATGTGCATATGTTAATTTAAGAAAGATTTTATGAAAGTTTAAATAAACTAAACCTTTCTTTTCTTCAAACTAACCTCTTTTTCTTAAGTCTCAAGTCTTATTTGACTAGGTCATACTGTTCTCAAAATTAAAAACATAAATCATACTGCGCACTCCTGCTGAATACAATAAATTAATGAAAGTCCTATAAGCTTGAACATTATTTATATACTATTAAACTTGAATGGTGAGTACACCTTTTGGAATTAATACTGTCATCATTCTGCTAATTATGTTTTAGTAGGATCAAAAAGAAATTTAACATATAAAAATGGTTAACTATTACTGTTTTTCCTTCAGCTGACATCTAATTCTTCTTAGGATTCCTGATTTGAACTTCCACAAGAGTAGTCTCTGCCTCCATTTGGTTTACCTCAGTCAGGATATCAGCAGGCACTCCAGTAGCCATGAGGATAGTGCAAAGTTGCTGCAGTAAGCCACACTGGAACATAGCTTTCTGACAGCTACTGGTAGCACCCGGAGGGTTGGTGGGAGATACCAGCACACGAACCAGCTGTGAAAGAAAGAAAAAGCGAAAGTTGTCTCTTTTTAAAGATTTGAAAAGTCTTGAGGCCAATTATCTGTCTGAACAAGAACGTCTATGTAAAGGATTCCCCTCAACTATTCAGCCAGATCTAGGTGTTCTTCCCTTCATGCTCTCCTGGCCAATAGTTCTGTTTTAGTACCAAGTACAGTATGCCAGTTTGTCTCCCACAGTTGGTTGTGAACTCCCAGAGTAGAAACTACCTCAGTCATTTCTGTATTCCAAGGAACAGGCCCAGTATTTATAACATGTTTTATAGCCAATAAATGAATGCATGAATGAATGAATGAATGAATGAATAAGTAAAAGGGTGGTATATTTCTTACCAAAATAAAGATGAACTACCTAATTATAAAGAAGGTCTGAAAATAGAATGGCTTGAGTTATGATAAAGTCCCCCTAAACTGGAGATACTTAAACAGAGACCAAAACTAACCACTGAAGACATGGTAGCAGATTTATGGTTAGGTAAGGGGTTGGCCTCACTGTTAATGGTAATTAAACCCTTATGGTTTTCTGATTAGTCTGAACTTCAACATGAAATCTGAGAAACATAAAAAATGTCATCCCAAACAAATGTTCAGTACAGTTACATCTTCAAAATAATTTTACATATATCTTGTATTTTAAAACAAGACTTATAAGTCTATGTGTGTATAAAATCTTGTATATTAAGATCAAATGGGATTTTATAATATTTTATTAAGAGGGTTGATTAATACATTGATGTCACTAGAGAAAAGCTTTAGGATTACATAATGGTTCAAATCTTTAAGACCTTTCCAGTTAAACCACCATGGCTTTTTTTTTTTTGTTTTTTTGTTTTTGCTTTATTCTCCTATCCTTATGTGAAAAAAATATATATTTAAAGCAAGCCAAGCTATTTATCACTTCTCCCATAAATATTTCTATATGCATCTCTGGCTAAAAAGAATTTTAAAAAACATGATCATCATGCCATTACTGTAGCTAACAAAATCAACAATAATCCTTAGTATCATCTAATAGCAGTTGGGTATCTTTACTGATGATGTAAATAAAGAAAAAGTAATTATCAATTTTTAAATGACAGAGAAGTAGGAAAAGGTAACTGAAGAAAGAGGGAATACTTATTTTAAGGATAATAACATAAGGGAAGACTTGATAACAACATTCAAATACGCAAAATACCATAAGGAGTAGACTTGTATTTTCCCAGACAGCAAATCAAGGGGAAGTCTGTAGATGGCAGATTTTGACTCTTTATATGGATTAAGTTTTTAATAGCTAGAATTACCCGGCAATGAAAAAGATTCTCTCATAAGGTAATGAGCTTTCTGAGAGTTGTCGGCAGTATCTGTCCAAAAAATATTACAAGGATATATTCCTATAGGAATAGGAGGCAGAACTAGTCATAACACTGTCATTCCAAGAAAAATTAAAGTGTTTTATGAATAAAAAATTTTTTCAAAAACATGCTTCCCCAAATTTTAATCTGTAAAATTTGAATGAATATCCTCAAACACATCAATTTCAATTTATAGAATTTTTAAGATCAATCATGATTTCAACTGCATGATTTCAACTGCAATGATATAATTCGTTAGGATGTTATCTATCCCAATAGGAGTGTTTATCCTCATTTTTGATGCATTTTCATTTGGTGCATAACACAGAACTGAAAATACAAACAACCCTAAATAAAGCTGTAAGGAAACAGCCCAGTAGTGGGCTGAAAAGCAGAAGATAATCTATGGCCTTGAAGTCATGAATATATCAACTACTCAATCTTTGAGATAAACTCAGTTTATTTTGAAGTTTACATTTACATTCTTCAAGATTTTATTTACTTTTTAAAAGTAAAAAATACTTAAAAGAACCAATTTAAGTATTGGTTTAATATACTACATATGTAAAAATAATGTATTTTTTGGTTTACACACAGCACTTGAGTCTAAATTTTTTTTTTTTTTTTGGTAAAGTAGTACTTTACTTTTTAAACACTGACCTTCTTCAAAAATAATTCTTTACATAGTACTCTAAACCATAAAGCATGAGTGGGCTCCTTCAGCAGTTTAAATTTTCACTGCTTGGCAGGATATAGATAACTTTTTGCACATCTCTAGATCCCTTTACTCTATCTAATCATGTTTTGAAAGGTATTTTTCTAGAGGAATTTCCTTTATTAAGAAAGTGGTGTTGGGCAAAATATCAAGCTTACTACTTAGGATGCTATTCCTAAGGTACAAAAAAACGTGTTGAAAAACAGTCTTGAAATGTGTCATACTGACATGTGAAAGTAGAAAGGATGAGGTGGGGAGTATAAAATAGAAATACTCTACCCATGTTCTTCTGTAAAATATTTTCCTAACAGGTTTTAGGCATATTCTATATAAGGTAACTATAATTTATTATCTAAACTGGGACACTTTAGAAGTGAAAGAGGACACTATTCATAATTACAAAATGAATACTAGCCTGGCAAAATGGGGCATCTGGTCACCCTAATTACCAATCAATCCTACCTAGGCAACTCCCAGGGCATGCAACAATACTCAGACTCTAATTGCTGGAGAAACTATCCATCTAGTTTTGAGGAAAACAACTTCAGAGATGCAGGAACAATTCAGAAATATTCAAAGACCCACAAGAATCACCAGAGAGCCAGTAAGTTGGGAAGCTGGTATGTAAACTGAAGGGTTTGGAGAGGGAATAATAAAGGAATAAGTAAAATACTTCAAGAAACTTCATATTTTCTCTGATGCAGAAATCATTTGGGATCCTATTGTCTTCACTTTTACCATTCATCACCAGCGAGCTTAAATAAAATTGCAGATGATTTGTCAGCTTAATTTATATCAGATTTAAAACAGATTATTAATCTTTGGAGGCAGGGACATTTATCATTCATTTCCTAGCAGTCAGTGCCTAGCTCTCAGTAAATGTCTACTGAATGAATTTATTTGCTGAACGTAACATTTGGTTAAAATTTATACTGAAACTTAACTGAAGAAAGTAGATTCAAAAAGTTTAAATCAACAACCTAACCTATTATTGCCTGGGTGCAAAACCCATCAGTAAACTATATGTTTGGATTTGCTTTAAAATAATCTGGCAGGGCACCTGAGTAGCACAATCAGTTAAGCATCCGACTCTTGGTTTTGGCTCAGGTCACAATCTCATGGTTCATGAGTTCAAGCCCTGTGTCAGGCTCTGTAGCACAGACACTGCTTGCGATTCTCTCTCTTCCCCCTACTCCCCACGCCTCCCCTCCCCACTCTGTCTCTCTCTCTCTCAAAATAAACTTGAAAAATAAATAAATAAATAAATAAATCCAAAAATAATCTAGCAGGGCAAGAGAAGGGAATGAAAGATGAAACAAAATTGTCAGATGTTAATATTTACTGCAGTGGAGTCATGGGTGTATGTACTAGGGGTTGGAGGGAGGGGTTAATGGATCTCTGTCTCTGAGCATAACTGCAAATCTTCATATTAAAAGGTTTTCTTTCAATCCCATCGGAAACCAACTCAATATCCTAGATTTATTAAATACAAGTGATTTTCTTTTCTTTCAAAGGAACATTGTCAGAATTCTTGTCATAGTTATACCTATCTATAGTGTACCTGTAGCATTACGTGCAGATTAGTCACTTTCTGTGCAGACCAGCCAGAATTTTCATCGCCAACATCAAACCAAGGTTTCATACGTTGAATATATGAGCCTTCTTTAAAAAAATTTTGATTGGAATTGTTGTTTTTTAACAAGTTTTGGAGCAAAATTAGGCAATCTTCCACTACTATGCCTGGGAAAAGAATGTAAAATGAAGTGTTAAGGCTGATAAAACCTGAAGGAAAATTCAATCCCCAAACACTTTTAAATAAAAGACAAATCTCCAAGCTCAGCATTTCTTCAGTACAGCAAAGCAAAAAGCCTATTCTAACTCCTGACGGTGACAGGCCACAATCTGTGTGCTCTTTCTCAGATTTCCAGTGATTTCTTGACCTCTCTGTTCAACTACCCCTCACCTCAGTAACTCAGATTTTTTCTTCAGATCCTAGATTAAACATCAAGACCTAATGACTAGGTTAGCATCGCCAGCCACATGCTTTCACAAAAGCCTGCTCATTTCATTATTATGTAGTATCTGTCTTCTCCACTAGATTATAATTCATAAAGTCAGGAATGTGAATGTCCTACCAGGATACAGTGACCTACTGTATATCCTCAGCAGAGCCAGAGACAGTATATCAGGTCTATAGATATCAGCTCACTATTAAATATTTGTTGGATGAATCAATCATACCTTATTTAGTAACTAAGTAGCACTTGACATTGTTGTCTTGATGTCTCTTCCTTGAAACTTACTCTTCCCTTGGTTTCTAAAACACTAACTACTCTCTTAATGATTGTCCTTACAGACCTCTGGCCACTCCTCAGGCTTCTTATCCTTTCTGGTTCCTATTCTCCATTTACTCCTATCCCTGCTTACAACATACTATTCTATAGGGTAGTTCCATCACACTACAGCATACACTATTTTCATGGCTCAAAGCTCATTTGCTGATCTCTACCATGTACTAGTCTAACCTAGGATGTTTCCTCCATTAAGAATGACTATTAGATGTTCACAGCTAGTAAGTTCCTCTGTGTAGTACACTCACACTTTTACTCCTAGTAGTTGAGCTCTGTGTTTATAAAAATCAGTTACTTTTTTTTTTTTTTTAATAGACTTTATTTTGGGGGCACCTGGCTGGCTCAGTCAGAAGAACCTATGACTCTTGATACTGGTTGGGGCTGTTTGAGCTTGAGCCCTACACTGAGTGTAAAGATTAAATAAATAAAACTTCAGAGGTGCCTGGATGGCTCAGTCGGTTGGGTGTCTGACCCTTGATTTTGACTTAGGTCATGATCTCACAGTTCATGCGTTCAAGGCCTGCATTGGCCTCTATGCTGACAGCATGGAGCCTGCGTGGGTTCTCTCTCTTTCCCTGCCCCTCCCCTGCTCACTTGCTTGCTCTCTCTTAGAATAAATTTAAAAACTTAAAAAAACACTTTTTACCTTAGAGCAGCTTTAGGTTTACAGAAAAACTGAACAACAAATAAAAGGAATCCCCATATACTCTCTCCCTCTCAGTTTCCCCTTTTATTAGTAGCTAGCATTAGTGTAGTACATTTGTTATGACTGGTGAATGAAAACTGACACGTTTTTAAAGCCCATGGTTCACATTAAGGTTCACTCTGTGTTGTGTGGGGTTTGGTATATTAGTTTTGACATACATATAACACCATTTATCTACCATTACAGTATCATACAAGATGGCGTCACTGCTCTAAATCTTATGATACCTATTCATTTCTCTTTTGGCAACCATTTATCTTTTTACTGTGTTTATACAGTTTTGTCTTTTGCAGATATCATACAGTTGGAATCGCAGAGTATCTAGCCTCTTCATACTGGCTTAATTCACTTAGCAATATGCATTTAAGGTTCTTTCATGTCTTTTCATGGCTTGATGACATTTTATTATTGAATAATAGTGGACTGTCTCAATATACGACAGTTTACCCATTCATCTACTGAAGGACATCTTGATGGCTTTAAGTTTTAACAGTTATAAATAAAGTCACTATAAACATGTGTGCGCAAAATATATGGATATAATTTTTCCAATCATTTGGAGAAATAACAAAGAGTGTGATTGTTGGATTATATGGTAAGAAAGTGCCAAACTGTCTTCCAAAGTGTGTCATTTTGCACTCCCCCGGCTATGAATGAGAGTGCCTGCAGTTCTAACCCTTGCCTGCTTCTGCTGTTGTCAGTGTTCTGGATTTTCACCTTTGTATAATAGGTGTATAGTGATAGCTCATTGTTTTAGTCTGCATTTCCCTAATGGCATATGATGTTGAGCATCTTTTCATATGCTATTTGCCATTTATGTATCTTCTTCGGTGATGTTTTTGCCCATTTTTTAAGTGGGTTGTTTATTTATTGTTTAGTTTTTTTGTTTTTTTTTTCCAAAATGTTTTATTTATTTCTAGCAGAGAGAGAGAGACAGCGTGAGCAGGGGAGGGTCAGAGAGAGAGGGAGTCACAGACTCTGAAACAGGCTCCAGGCTCTGAGCTGGCAGTCAGCACAGAGCCCGACGCGGGGCTCGAACCCACGAACCGCGAGATCATGACCTAAGCGAAAGTCGGACGCTTAACCGACTAAGCCACCCAGGCGCCCCTATTTATTGTTTAGTTTTAAGAGTCCTTTGAGTATCTGGGGTACAAGTCTCTTCTCAGATACAATATGTAAATATTTTCTTCCAGCCTGTGTTTATCTTTTCATTTTCTTAACAGTGTTTTGTAGACAAATTTTCAACATTAATGAAATCCCACTTATCAATTTTCTCTTTCATGGATCATGCCTTTGGCATTGTACCTAAAAGTAAATTACTTTTGTAATTTATAAATCCACCACACTATTTGCACTAGTTATTAACTATTATTCACATAACTTTAATTACAGTATGTTACAAGTGTTTTATTATTAGTTGTTGTTGATCTCTTATTGTACGTGATTAATAAATACTATCACAGGTATGTATGCATAGCAAAAAAACAGTATATATAGGATTTAGGTACTATCTGTGGTTTCAGGTATCCACTGGGCATCCTGGAATGTACTGCCTATAGACACAAGGGGATGACTAAATAATAACAGAGCTATTTCTATAAAAGCTAAGTTTAAGTCTTTGGCAAAACCTAAATGAAATGAAAACCAGTCGTTAAGAACAGCTGTTGTTATATATAGGTAAAACAAGTCTAAAAAACAAGAAAAGTAGCTGTAAAAACCCAGAAAGATCTTGCACTCCACTATAAAGAAATCAAAAAGCAAATCCTACATGAAGTATTACAATGTGATGTATGAAAGATGTAGAAAGATGGAAAAACTCCAATGAGTGGACCCACATTCAAAGGAAAGGTTTTGGGGGTGCCTGGGTGGCTCAGTCGGTTAAGTGTCCGACATCGGCTCAGGTCACGATCTCACGGTTCGTGAGTTCGAGCCCCACGTCGGGCCCTGTGCTGACAGCCAGCTCAGAGCCTGGAGCCTGTTTCAGATTCTGTATCTCCCTGTCTCTCTGCCCCTCCCCTGCTCACGCTCTCTCTCTCTCTCTCTCAGAAATAAATAAAACATTTAAAAAAAAAAAAAAAAGGAAAGGTTTTGGCCCTAACTCAAAAGATCAGTATATCAATGCACATTAGAAAAAAAATGTATGACATTTAACTTTAAGTAAAATGTTTAATGCGCATACTTTAAGTCCTTTTAAAAAATCTCTGATTTAACCAATCCTGATCTTTCCAAATTAAAGGCTTCCTTACCTCATACTGCTGAACCATGTGGATCCTCACCTCCTGAGGAGGAACCACTATATCTCTTATGAAGGACCATAAATCTCCATTAAATAAGATGTGCCACTAGGAGCATCTGAAAGCTCTGGAGGAAACAGAAAGTCAAAGCCCTCACAATAACTGGCAGCCTTCCCTCCACTGTGTGAAGGCCACCATCAGTTATAAGGAGCCACTGGAACTTATCTTAGCAATCCTAAAGACAAGCTAATTCTATGTTGCATTAAAATCCTGTTTTCCTTGGTCATCTCTGAAAATATGCACCTTGCTAATTACCTATGCGCTTCTATTTTCTCATCTTAGAATACTTTGTTTTTCCTCTACTTAATCTCCTTTCAAACTCTTTTATGATGCTACCTCCAACTCCCAAATATTAGGTAATAAAACCTACTATACCCTCAATCACTTTATGAAATGTTTTTTTCTTTAAAGAAGCTACCTTACCTTACATTCTGAAGTGAGAGCATTAGCTCTCAAGCCGATGTACCTCAGTGTCAGGATACGGAATCTATGATCCTCCTCGCCCAGTGTACTTTCCGGAGACCAAAGTTCCTCTACCCTCTCACAAAATCTCCTGTTCCCTCTAGGATCAGGTCACCTGCCTATACCATCTCGTATCACTCTTAAATGCAGTTATGTAACAAAACCGTGGTCACTACTCTTTGTTAACTGAAAACCTCATTGGCATCTTGTTCCAAATCTTCTTTCTCTACTTAGTGCTGTCACTCTTGATTCCAATGACAATCCATCTAATACCTGGAGTTCTAAGTTCCTCGTCCTCATCTTCAGAGAGAATTCTCACTCCGTTACTAAAACCTCCCATCTTTCCAGCTCAATATTCTCAACATATCTGTTCTATGGCTTCCCTGAGACTTTCAACCCATCAACAAGCTTTTGAAACTCCCATTTTAGAAACTTTATCTTCCTTCCTTTCTTACCTCGCTTAGATTATATATCTTCCTTTCTGACACTCTATATACTAAGTTCTCTTGCCTTACTGTCTTTTCATAGTACCTTCCTGGAAAACACAATCCTGTGGAAAACTAACTGCTTGGATTTTTCTCTATCTCGCATCTCAGCAGCTGAGTACTAGAAGGCAGTGAGAGGATGCAATCACATAATCAAGCAGTCTGCACTGCTGTAAAATCCCGGTGAAAACCCTCAATGGGGCCTTCATCCCTGAATGGAAATCTTCCTAATTTCAATAGTCAACTAGTTCTCCTATTCTCCTAAAGACTTTTTAATCTTCTCCATAATTCTCAACTGTGTCCTCCTCTTTCACTCTTAGCATATGACTCTGCCTTCACCTCAACTCCCCACCACCCCATCTTTACATGCTTCAAGTCTGAAAAACGATCTTTATCTCTACCTGTGCCTTCTCCACTATAATGGAAGATGTGCTTCTCCTATCTTAAAAGCCAAGTCCTCCTCTCACTCTAGATTCCATTCCTTCTTCTTTTTTTTTTTTGGTATTATGTACCACTGATTGATCATCCTTTCTCTCTCCTGTATCCTCCCTCTTTTCTACTTGCTTATGTTGGTTGTAGCCTGTGTCATAAAGAAAATCCCCTCATAGATTGCAGAAGAATAATGTGATAACCTCCATAGATGTTAAAAAACCAAACAAACCCCAAAACATTCACTAAAGTTCAAGATTCATTCATGACAAAAAACTCTTAGCAAAAACCAAATTTAATGGTGAGACACCAGTATTCTCATTAAAGTCAGCAACATTCAACTGTGCTAAAGATTTTAATTAGTGGAAAAGACAAAAAAGGAAGGTGGTGCAAGAACTGAAAAGGAAGAAAAACAATTACTGTTATTAGTAGAAAATAGGATACTCTGCACAGAAAGCCCCATTAGGACTAATGGCTTAAAGAGGTGGTTGGACACAAGATCAACAAAGAAAAATCAAGTAGTGACCAGTTTGAGAATGTAGTAGAAAAAGATCCCACTTATATAAGAAAAACTGTAAGATACCTAGGAATTAATCTAAGAATAATTAAAAAAAAAAAGGTGTAACACTCTTTTGCTCAAAATTATAAGACATAACTCAAAGACATAAAAGAAGATCTGAATAAATTAAGAGATAGACCTGGGTTCATGAATGGGAAAAGTTCATTCAGTAAAGATGAAAACTGTCCTTAATCTGTAAACTCAATATATTTCCAATCAAAATTCCAACAGGGGGGCACCTGAATGGCTCAGTCCGTAGAGGATATGACTCTTGATCTCAGGGTTGTTGAGTTCAAGCCCCACCCTGGGTATAGAGATTACTTTAGGGGCAAAAAAATTTCCAACAGGGATTCTCATAGAACTTGACTAGCAAACAAGTTTCATTCAAATGAAGGAACAAAAGGAAAAGGCGTGCTAAGGCATTTGAGAATTCAGAATTCGTTCAGAAGACCAAAATACATTTCTCAGATGTATGTGGTCTCCATCCATAGTTCCTGAAAACTCCTCAGGGCCATAAAGGTGAAATGGTTTATCTTGCTATTAATGAAGGTGATTTGCGGATGTCACCCAAGGGTAGGGTCTGGTTGTCAGAAAGACCCACCATGTGANCCCCCCCCCCTCGGCAACCCCCCCACCTCCAGAGATGGGGGAAAGACTGCAGGTTGAATCAGCTAATGGCCAATGACTTAGTCAATCATGAATTTGTAATGAAGACTCCATAAAATCCCAAAAGGACAGTTTTTCATTTCTTTTCAGAAAGCCTCCACACTTGCATAACCAGAATGCTTCCATGCGTCACTGAGCTGGGCCCCAAGTTCGTGAGAACAGAAGCTCCTTTCTTTGGAACCTCCCTCTATATATTTCTTCTACTGGCTGTTGATTCTTATCCTTTAATAAAACAGTAAACATAAAAAAAATAAAATAAACCAGTAAAATAAGTGTTATCCTACATTCTGTCAAGTAGGTCAGAAGCACAGGCTAGGGCTTGTGACTGGCATCTGAAGGAGGTTGTGGAAAGCACTCTTGTACGACTAAAGCCTCAACCTGTGCAATCTGATGCTATCTCTGGGTAGAATCTGATGCTATCTCTGGGGAGGCAGTGTCAGAATTGAGCTGAATTCTCAAATACTCTTCTGGTATCTAAAACTGGAATTGGATCTGGGAAGCTTAGGAAAGCACATATAAAAGGTTTTTCCTATATTCTAATAGATAAGAGATTATTATGAGGGTTAGTAATTAAGAAAGTGTGGTTTTAGTACAGAGTGAGACAAAAAGACAAATGGAACAGAACAGAGAACTCAGAAACAGACCTTCACACATATGGATGTTTGATTACAAATCTCATACCATCTTTCAAATGCAAAATACATGTTAATTAAATGTAAAAGATAAAATCACAAAGCCTTTAGTACAAAATGTTGAAAATGTCCTTTACAACCTTGAGGTAGAGACAAATTTTTTAAACAAGACACAAAAGCATAAACTATTTTTAAAAGCCAATACAGGGGTGCCTGGGCGGTTCAGTCAGTTAAGTGGCCAACTCTTGATTTCGGCTTAGATCATAATCTCACAGTTTGTGAGACCGAGCCCCATCTCAGGCTCTGCACTGCGTGCGGAGCCTGCTTGGGATTCTCTCTCTCCATCTCTCTCTGCCTCTCTCCCTTTCTCTCAAAAATAAATAAATAAACATTATCTATCTATCCATCTATTTATTTTTATAACAGAGGACTCTTGTTTAATTGTGTTACATTTTGGACAACTAAAAGGGATCAAATGTAGGCAAGTTGTAGATTACATAAAAGGAGGAGAAAGCAATACTAGATCCAGAAAGTAAATCAGATGAATCTCAGTGGCTTCTCATGTTATTTAAATAGGTTTTATTAAAAATCTGATAAATTTATTAAAAATTTATCAAATAGATAATAAGAAGACACAGATCACTTGCCTTGTGGGTCAGACCGACGTGGGATCAAATTCTGACTCCATACATGGCCTTAAGCAAGTTATCTCATCTATTAGAGAGCTTTCATTTCCTCAACTACAAATCAGAGATAATAATATATTACAAAGTGGTATAAGATTAAATAAGCTAAGGAATCCTGGGTGGCTTAGCTGGTTGAGTGTCCTACTTCAGCTCAGGTCATGACCTCACAGTTTGTAGGTTCAAGGCCAAAGTATGCTTTGGATTTTGTGTCTCCCACTCTTTCTGCCCCTCCCCCTCTCTTAAGAAAAAAAAAACATTAAAAAAAAAACCCGTTAAATAAACTAACATACATAAAGTACCTGGCTCATGGTTACCAAAGTAAACATTTTTTTAAAAACCAATATATGTGAGTAAAACTTCAAACTTTAACAGAAATACTATAAATAGACTAGAAAGTAACTGAAGCATGTATAATTAACAAGGGACTAGTATCCAGAATACATAAAGAACTCTCAGTAATCAACTAAAAAAGGAAAAACAATCTTATACTAACACAGGCAAGCAGGTAACTCAGAGGGGTAAAAGATAAATCAACAAAAAATGGATGGTGAATACACCCATGAAAATATGCTTAATCTCATTAGTTTACAAAATGAAAAGCGAAAAATCTCAGTGAGATATCATCTCACACCCATCAAACTGGCAAGCAAGGATGATAAGAATGTGAAGAAAAAAACTTAAAAGCACTGCTGATAGATGTATAAACTGATAAAACCACTTAAGAAAGCCATCTGGCAATATGTGGTAAAGATGAAAAAAAGTAAAATTCTATTTGTAGGTATACAATAGAGAAACTTCATATACAAGTAGACACAGAAGATCATTCATAACAAAAGTTTATATTAGCAAAAACACATACAATCTAATTGTCAACTCAATTAAAATAAAAAGATCGTAGAATATTTATACTACTGAATAATAGCACTTAAAATAAACTAGAGTAACATGTATCAACATGGATAAATCTCAAAAACATGTTGGGTAAAAACAGCCAGTTGTAAAACTATACTCAGAAGGATATTTTTTATCTAGTTTGTGAATGTGCCAAATATTGCTATGTGTTAACATATGATGTGCATATGTACAGACTCACACAAACACATGTTAAAAGTTTTCACACTGGCTGGAAAAATAAAATCAGAATATTGATTTGATCAGAATACTGATCAGACTTGAAGACTCTAAGAATGTTATCTTAGAGAAGGAAGGCAGAGTAACAGAATGGTTATACAAAGTACCTATCTGTTGTGTTTTATTTTTTTTTAAAGAAAAATTTTTTTAACATTGATTTTTGAGAGACAGAGCATGAGAGGGGGAGGGGCAGAGAGAGAGACACACACAGAATCTGAACCAGGCTCCAGGCTCCAGCTGTTAGCACAGAGCCTGACTCGGGGCTTGAATCCATGAACCGTGAGATCACGAGCTAAGCTGAAGTCAGGTGTTCAACTGACTGGGCCACCCAGGCACCCCTGTTGTGTTTTATTTCTTAAAGAAAAATAAAAACAACAAACGAAAACATATACAGCAAAATGTAAACATTTAATAGAATTGGATGATATGTGTACAAGTGTTTGTTACACTATCTCTTACTGCTTTCTGTATGTTTGAAATATTTCATATGTCAAGAAAAAAATTTAAGATAAAAAACATTTCCTGTCAACCTCCAATTCCTATTCACTTCTCTCCACTGACTTCTCCAAATTCTTTGTATGAATTTTCTCTACTACTCTATCTTCCCACATCTAATTCTAATTCCGACACTGCAATACGGATTCTGAGGCAACCACTATACACAACTGCTCTCCCAGAGGTCATCAGTGATGTTTGTGTTCTACATCTCAAAGGTACACATTTCTGTCCTTATCTTGTTTGACAACTCAGCAGCTTCTAACAATCTACCCACTCCCCAGACCCTCTCTACAATGGTTTTCCTCTTGTCTCAGCCTGTTTGTACTCAGTCTCTTTTACCAATACCTGCTCCTCTTCTATCCCTTCACTATTAGTATAGCTTAGATTTTGCTTTAGCACTTCCCTTCTCACTCCTTACTCACCCTGACTCATCTAATCTTTTATCTATTTATCAACTTTGTCTCATCTATTATTCATATTCTAGACACTCAATTTTTTTAACGTTTTTAATTTATTTTTGAGAGACAGAGAGGGACATGGTATGAGTGGGGGAGGGGCAGACAGAGAGGGAGACACAGAATCCAAAGCAGGCTCCAGACTCTGAGCTGTCAGCACAGAGCCCAACGCGGGGCTGGAACCCACGAACAGAGCTGAAGTCAGACACTTAACTGACTGAGCCACCCAGGCGCCCCCAAACACTCAAATCTTTACATCCAGGCTGGCCCTCCTCTCCAGGGTAACATAGCCAACTGTCAACTATACTACTACTCTACTTGCTAATCCCAGTTCAGCCAATGCAAATAAACTAATGTTCTCCTCCAATCCTCATGCTAGTTTTGGGACCAACCTCTCATTAAGAACAACTAAAAATGCTGAATTAAAAACAAAACAAAACAAAAGCCTCAGGAGCAATGAAAAGTTAACAGTTTAGCAGGCTAACATAGATAAGAAAATGAGTATCTTAGCAAGGTAAACAAGTATAAATACCTTTTGACTGGGAGTACATTTCTCGACCTTAGAAAATCTAAAACTTTCATTCTGACAAACTGATGGGGCAGAAGGAAAATAAATCAAAGTCAAGAGCATACACAAGGTGGGAAAGAAATCTAATAGAAAGCTCTCCACTAATAAGCTGAGACTTCAAAGGGCTATATCCTCAGGGTGAGAATCATCAAAAGTTAAGTAGCCCGCATAGATCTTGTATCCCGGGTTTGAATTGCCTGAGTGGTCTAGGAACTCTCAATCCTTAAATCTAGATTAAGATGATCCCAGATAAACTGCACTCCCAGGGCCTGGCAGAAATGAGTATGTTTTCTCTAAAAGAAATTACCTCCATCCTAGGCTTCAAATTTCTATGAATAATTCTGTTAAGTAAAAAACAACACATAATCAAATACAATCATGGACCCAGAATACACTGTACAATACATAAGAGCCAACTGAGCAAAAGTTCCAGATCCACAAAGACTTAAAAATATTGGGATTATCAGAGACTATGAAACAATTGTTTCCTATGTTCAAAAAATAAAAGGTAAGTTTAAAATATCTGCAGATAAAAGGAAATTATAAAAAATTACACAGTAAGTTTGCTAAAGAACCAAAGAGAACTTCTAGGAAAGAGAAATTAAAAATTCAACAGCCTGGATGGTTCTGTCACAAAAGCATGCGACTATTGCTTTTGGGGTTGAGTTTGAGCCCCATGTTGAATGTAGAGATTACTTAAAAAAAATCTTAAAAAAATTCAATGGATGGATATTAACTAAAACTTATATTTCACAGTATGTTAAGTCAAATCATGTTGTACACCCTAAACTAGTAACAGTGCTGTAGGTCAACTATGTTTCAATAAAAATGGGGAAAAATATCTCTTAATAGACATGTTTAACAGCAGATTAAATATAGGTGAAGATAAAGTCCCAATTGTTTATTTTGCTTTTGTCATAAAAATAAAAAGCTTCTGCATAGCAAAGGAAACAATCAACAAAACTAAAAGGCAACCTACTAAATGAGAGAAGGTATCTGCAAATGACTATCCAATAAGGGTTCAGTATCCAAAATAAAGAATTTATAAAACTCAATATTCAAAAAAATGAATAATCCAATTAAAACATTAAAAGACATGAATAGGTATTTTTCCAAAGACATACAGATGGCTAATGGACACACAAAAAGATGCTCAACATCACTCATCATCAAGAAAATACAAATCAAAACTACAACGAGATATGACCTTACACCTGTCAGAACAGCTAAAAACAACAACACAAGAAACAACAGGTGTTGGTGAGATACAAGGAAAGGGGAACCCTCCTATACTGTTGGTGGGAGTGCAAACTTGTGCAGACACTCTTGAAAACAATATGGAAGTTCCTCAAAAAAGTTAAAAATAGAACTACCTTAGAACCCAGCAATTGCACTATGAGGTATTTACCCAAAGAATACAAAAATACTAATTCAAAAGGACACACTCACCAAAATGTTTACAGCAGCTTTATCTACAACAGCCAAACTACAAAAACAGTCCAAGTGTCTATCAACCAATGGATGGATAAAGAATATGGTATGTATGTATATGTGCATGTGTGTGTATGTATGCATATATACATATATATACGATGGAATATCACTAAGCCATCAAAAAGAATGAAATCTTGCCATATGCAACAATGTGGAGGGAGATAGAGAGTATTATGCTAAGTGCAATAAGTTAGAGAAAGACAAATATCATATGAAGATAAACATTAAAAAAATATATATATAAATTTTTTTTAAAACCTTAAAAATAAATAAATTAATATAGGTGAAGAGAAAACTGTTGAAATAGAAAACAAGTCAGAAAAAATAATCTGGGGGCACCCGGGTGGCTCAGTCAGTTAAGTATCTGACTTTGGCTCAGGTCATGATCTCACAGTTTGTGGGTTCAAGCCCCACATCAGACTCTGTGCTGACAGCTCAGAGCCTGGAGCCTGCTTCGGATTCTGTGTCTCCCTCTCTCTCTGACCCTCCCCCACTTGTGTTCTGTCTCTCTCTCAAAAATAGACATTAAAAACAAACAAACAAACAAATAGAAGAAATAAACCCAGAATAAAGCTTGGAAAGACAAAAAGATGGAAAACACAAAAGAGAAAGTAAGATAGATAAAGTGAAAGCCAAACCAAATGACAGAGAATTGATTCTGAGTTTAGAAAGATAGGAGAAAATATAAAGAGTAGTACTGGAAGAGAGATATAGCTGAAATTTTCCAGAAATGATGAAAGACATCACTTAGAGTCCAAAAGCCTAACAATTATCAAATAGAAATAAAGAGAAATACATGTTCAACAAACCATAATGAAAGAAAAAAATATAAAATGAGTCCTCATTTTCCCCTCTAATTGCATTCCTCAGAAGTTAACAATATTGTGAGCACAAAAGGAATCTCTTTAAACTAATCTCCTCATACTATACCTCCATCACTGTTCCCCTCTTCTGTAATGATGTCCAGTAGTCTCTCAAAAGCATTTTCAAAAGCAACAATTTTCTGGATGGCTCCATTGCTTCTTGTTAGTGCCTGTAGTAGTAACACACCCTTATGGAGAAAAAAAATAAAATGTTAAGTAGAGAACAACCTTTTTAAGACATGAAGGGAGCAAGAAACTTTGCTAAGAGTATAGATCTCAAAGGGAAGGAGCCTAGACTGGAATCCATGTCTACCAATTCCCAATTCCATTCACTGCACAACATAAATAAATACACAACAATTCTTATACATTCAACAATCCTTAGTTTTAACTGTGGCCTAGGAGAAATGGGCTTAATTATATGTCTCAGGGACATTTCTGTATGTGCTTCACAACAGTAATGATATGAAATTGTGAATTCAAGAATATAAATTTACAGAGGTGTCTGAGTGGCTCAGCACGTTAAGTGTCTGACTTCCACCCATGTCGCCATCTCACGGTTCGTGATTTTGAGCCCTGCATCGGGCTCTGTGCTGTCAGTGTAGAGCCTGCTTTGGATCCTCTGTCCTCCTCTCTCTCTCTCTCTGCCCCTCCCCCACTGGTTCTCTTTCTCAGAATGAAATAAACTTTAATAAACAAAACAAGAATCTAGATGTTAGAAAAAAATGTAACTTAATCCCTAATCATAAAATTAATGAAAAACAACAAACAGAGAATTTTATCTGTCTCAAATAAAAACTGAGAATAAGGTTAAAACCAGGATAAAAGAGCAGGAATTAAAGGAAATGTTATATTTAAGAACCAAGCTAATGCACATAAACACAAATTCTATCTGAAAATGAAAATAAATGGTAATGATATTAATAGTGATCCATGAAGAGAGAATTTCTATTAAATGGTTTGTATGATGGGACAGCTGGCTGGCTCAGTCAGTGGAGCATGTGACTCTTGATTTTTGGATTATAAATTTGAGCCCCATGTTGGGAATAGAGATTACATAAAAACAGAAATCTTAAAAAAAAAAAAAAAAAAAAAGGAGGGGGGCTCCTCAGTGGCTCAGTTGCTCAGGTCATGATCTCCTGGTTAGTGGGTTCAAGGCCCACATTGGGCTCTGTGCTGACAGCTCAGAGCCTGGAGCCTGCTTCAGATACTGTGTCTCCTCCTCTCTCTGCCCCTCTCCCACTCATGCTCTGTCTCTCAAAAATAAACATTTAAAAAAATTTTTTAAGGTTTCTAGGGAATTATTTATACTGAGGGCCAAGAGAAGAGTAGAACAATAACATCAAGTTTAAGATGTATAGTAATATTTTAGTGAAGGAGAGACATTTCAAATTCCTAAGTAGATGACTACAGATTTAAATAAGATAATTCTTAAAAGAGTAAAAGATTTAAAAATATTTCTCTCATGAGTTACATTATTTCACCTCTTATAATACTGCATTGACCTACATACTGCAAAATGTTAAACACAAAGCTAAAAAACCTGTATATACGTACTAGAAGTCAAGAGAACTTTACTTTTGTCTCTGCTTTGGCATTAACCACTTGTGAAGCTAAGAGCAATCCAAATGGTTGCTGGCACTTAGGATGAGAAAGGTACAGCCCAGGTACCACAAATACTTAGATGAACAAACATCACTAACAAAGAATAAATTACTTGGTTTCCATAAGTGTTGGGCTTCTCAGTGTCAATATGGAGACTGAATTGACTTGATATGCTCTCCTAGCCCTAGACTTTAATTTTGAAAGGATTTTTCCAATTGCTGTCTAAAGTATTATAGCTTAGAGATGCTCAGTCAGTGGAGCATGAGACTCTTAATGGCAGGGTTGTGAGTTTGAACTCCATGTTGGGTGTAGAGATTGCTTAAAAATTTAAGTCTTTAAAAGAAAAAAGGTAGGGGCACCTACNCTCTTTCTCTGCTCCTCCCCCACCTGTGCTCTCTCTGCCCCTCTCAAGACGTGAATGGATAAACTTAAAAGAACAAAAAACAAAAAGCATTACAGTCTTGACCGAGTTATAGATAATCATTGAAAAACGTTTAAGCAACAAAAAACTACTGCATTAATGCAAAATATTCAAATATATATGCAAATAAATCAGAATTGAAAATAACTCCAGAGCAAATCATGCTCTATAGTTAAATGACAATGAAAAGGAAAACATTTTGAAATGTATTTTCAGTCAAATGAGGGTGAGGATTCCAAATGCAAGGCTTTAAATTTACACAGTTCAATGTCTGGGGAATGTTTCCCTTATTCTTTCTGGAGGCAGAGTTTGGTGTCAATATAAACTTTGAGAAGAGGATGAAAGAAATCCTAAACTTGTGGAAAGCATAAGTTTGCATACCAAAATCATCTAAGCAAAAATACTGGATAGGCAAAAAACAAAGAAATAATGTGGTCATGTAAACAACTTAAAAAGGTCTAAAAGATCGGCCAGTACCCTAATTTTCCAAATCCAACTTCTGACACTAAATAAGGATCAACAAAGATTTCATTTGCAAAGAGAAGAAAACAAGCTGCATATTCTTAAACTTCTTTTTTGAATTTAACTTACATCATTACGTATAACTTCCCTGGAATCTGCTAATAAGTCCATCAATCTTGAAACACCTAGAACATATAACCATGTGAAAAATACTGGCAGATAAAAAATACAAATAGTGGTTGAAATTATAAACAGTCTGTTAACATCATTTCAGTCCCCCTCTTTAGGAATGATCCTCACTTCTAAATCAAAATTATATAAGGAAGATGAGTCACTTACCCATGGGACTGACTAAAATGATTTGCTGCACCTGAGGCCCTAGCTGTTTTAAAAGAGAAGTAAGAAGCTTCACACCAGGCCAGCGGACATGGAAATCAAACTCCTGCAATTTAAGAATTTAAAAATACTTAACATCTGTAATTCACATTTTCAAGAAAAATATTTCTTTCAAGTAATAGTGGTACCACAAACTACAAACATAGTTTAGCAAACATTAAAAAAGTAATGTAAGAAATGAAATAGCTAATATAAATTGATTAAACTGTTCCTGACTACGTAAAATAAAAATAGAAATAAGCAAACAATATTTTAATAGGTTATATGGTCCTTAAAACGTGCATGTTAATCTCTTGCAATAATACAACAAATTTCACAACATTGAAAAGGTATACATAGGTTACTTCTCCAATAATACCCAAAAAGGCAAAGAAGAAAAAAAAAAAAAGCTTATTAAGATGACAAAAATAGCAAGATTCTTTATTTACCTCCAATAAAGATAAGAGGAGAGTGACATTTTCCTGCTGCTTAATGAAAATTTCTGTAAACTGGCTTCCTAAATCCTCACTCTGTCTTGTGGAATTTTCTTCTGTAATATTCAAAGACAAAGTACTTCAATATGATGCTATGTTATTTTAACGTATCCTTTTTGCTGAGGGAGCTAAGCAGAAATGACTTTTCTTGGAACAGTGTGGCTGGTAGTGATATCACAATTATGCTGGAAAGATTATCCTTAAAAATAACTTTCAATGTCATTTAAATAAAGGTTATTCTTTAAACATTTCAATATGATATTCAAAGAAAAGATATCTAAATTTTCACATCTTTTCAAAGATAACTTTAGGTTAAACTTTTTTTTTTTTTTAATGTTTTATTTATTTCTAGGAGAGAGAGAGACAGCGTGAGCAGGGGAGGGTCAGAGAGAGAGGAAGTAACAGACTCTGAAACAGGATCCAGGCTCTGAGCTGGCAGTCAGCACAGAGCCCGACATGGGGTTCGAACCCACGAACCGCGAGATCATGACCCAAGCGAAAGTTAGACGCCCAGCCGACTAAGCCACCCAGGCGCCCCTAGGTTAAACGTCTAATTAGGATACAGGGGGATTAGTAGGGTGATAGAAATATTCTATCTCAAATATGATAGTGGCTACATTATTATATACATTTGCCAAAACACAAAGGACTACACAACCACAAAAACATTATCGAACATTAAGTTCTTGTTGACTATTAGTGTTACTGTGTTAAACACATACAAAATTAAACCAATCATCTTCAATGTCAAAAAAAATGTCAAGGATCACTAAAAACAGAAGCAATAATTGCCAAAGCAAATTATCATTTAAAATTTGCCTGTGTTCTCCTGGCAATTTGGAGATGGCAAACATACTCCTCCCCATTCCTCAACCAAGCCAGACACAACTAATCCTTTTTTACATATCACTCCAGGCAGCAACTATAAACCAATGGAGCTGACAGACAAGATCCCTCAAATAGTTTTTTCTAATGTTAGATTTTAATATTAATATACTTTAAAATGGAAAAAACCCAGCAGATGATAGGAAAAACAAAGCAATCCAACCGTGACAGTGATGATCACATCTAATTATTTGTAGGAAAAGGAAGAGAGCAAAAGTAGAAGCGTTTTCAACACTTAAGATTAAGTAACCAAAAATGCTGCGTTTACCCTTCAGAAACTCTAGGAAATATTTTTCCTATCAGCTCTTGTGTCATTAAAAGAACTAAATGTTTCTAAGCCTTCAAGCTACACTACTTACAAAATACTTCAGTTTTAAAAGGATTACTCTGGCTGCTGTGCCTAGAGCAAGGGAAATAGGGAAACAGGAAGCAATAATCAAGGAAAGCAGTAAAGACAGCTTAGACCTTAGTGGTAATAATTTTTAAGAAATTTACCATTTACTAATATGAAAATCACTGTGGAGAAGCAAGCTAAGAGTACAGAGAGAAGTTTCATTTTGGATGTGTTAAGTGTGAGACACAAAGACATAATGACACATAAAGACTGGAGATATCACATAAGCAGTTGGATAAACATAAGCACAGATATCAGTGGAGAAGTTTGGATTGGACATATACATTAGAGTGATAAACATATATAAATGATATTAGAGTCACAAAACTGAATTATAAAAAGCATCTAAAAACAAACAAACAAAACTTCTGGCTGCAGTGCCGAGCTGGCTCAGTCAGTAGACCATACAACTCCTGATCTCTGGGTTGTGAGTTCAATACTTATGTTGGGTGTAGACATTATTTAAAAATAAAATCTTTTTTGAATTTATTTTTTTAATGTTTTATTTATTTCTGAGAGAGCGACAACATGAGCAGGGGAGGGTCAGAGAGAGAAGGAGACACAGAGCCTGAAACAGGCTCCAGGCTCTGAGCTAGCTGTCAACACAGAGCCCGATGCAGGGCTCAAACCCATGAACCATGAGATCATGACCTGAGCTGAAGTCGGACGCTCAACCGACTGAGCCACTCAGGCACCCCAAAAATAAAATCTTAAAAAAAAAAAATACACACACAAAGAACAAAATCCAGCTAACATCATGCTTAATGGTAAAAGACTGAATGGTTTCCACTTAAGATCAGCAAAGAGGCAAAGAATACCCTTTTTCACCACTTCTAGTCAACATTATACTGGAGATCTTAGTGCCATTAAGGCAGAAAAATAAAAAATAAAAGGCATACAAATTGAAAAGTAAGGAAGGGTGCCTGGATGGCTCAGTCGGTTAAGCGTCCAACTTCAGTTCAGGTCATGATCTCATAGTTCGTGGGTTCGAGCCCCCAATCGGGACTCTGCTGACAGCTCAGAACCTGGAGCCTGCTTTGGATTCTGCCTCCCTTTCTCTCTGCCCCTCCCTGGCTCACTCGCTCCCTCTCTCAAAAATAAATAAACATTAAAAAAAAAAAAAAGATTGAAAAGAACTAAAACTGTCTTTATTTACAAATGATAAATGTATGTAAACATAAAAATTTATTTAAAAAATCTATTAGAACTAACAAGAGACGTTAGCAAAGTTCAATTGATAAAAATCTATAAAAAATCTATTCTAACAGAACTAACCTAAGTGAGGTTAGCAAAGTTATGGGATAAAACGTCAATATACAAACTTAGCTGCATTTCTATACATAGACAATGAACAATTAGAAACTGGAATTTAAAAAACAATACCACTTAAAAGAGCACCAAAAAATATTAAAGATTTAGGGATAAATTTGGCAAGAGATGTATAAGAACTATGTTTTAAAAATTCCAAAATGGTACTGAAAGAAATTAAATGAAGCTCTAAATAAATATATATACTATGTTCTTGTATTAGAAGGTACAAGTGTTAAGATGTCAGTGTTCCCCAAATCGATCAACAGATTCAACAGAATCCAAATCAAAATCTTAGCCTTTTTTAGTAGAAATTGGCAAACTGATTCTAGACTGATATGGAAATGCAAAACACCTAAAAGGGCCAAGAGAATTTTGGAAAAGAACAAAGTTGGAGGAATTAACACTTCATAATTTCAAGATTATTACAAAGCTACAGTAATCAAGACACTACCAGGTAGGCAAAGGATAGGCACACAGACCAATAAAATACAAGGTCCAGAAATAGCTCAAAATGAATCACAGACCTAAATGTAAAACTAGAAACCATAGACCTAATCATAGGAATTAAAACCACACAACTTTTAAAAGAAAACATAGGAGGAAATCTTAATGATTTTAGGTTTGGCAAAGATTTCATAAATAGGAAACAGCCTAAATTATAAAAGGAAAGAAATCAATAAACTGGACTTAATCAAAATTTAAAACTTTTGCTCTTCAAAATACAATGTTAGGAAAATCACAGAAGAAAATAATAACATTGCAAAGCACTTACATCTAAAATATATAAAGAATTCTTAAACTCAAGGAAAAAACCAGTAAAAATGAACAAAAGATCTGAATAAACACTTCACCAAAGATGAAAGTTATATGGATGACCCAAAAAAAAATCACATGAAAAGTTGCTCAATATCATTATTTATTATGAAAATACAAATTAGAACTACCATGAGACATTATTTCACACCTATTAGAATGGCTCAAATTTTAAAAGACTGACCGTATCAAGTACTAGAAAGGATGTGGAAGAACTGGAACTCACTCTAATACATATGCCAGTGAGAATGTAAAATGGTACAACCACTTTGGAAAAAAACAACAGTTTGGCAGTTTCTTGTAAAGCTAAATATACACCAACTATATCACTTGGCCATTCTCCTAGGTATTCACTCAAGAGAAATGAAACATACATTCACACAAAGACCTCCATATGAATGTTTACAAAAGCTTTATATGTAATAGCTAAAAACTAGAAATAACCCAAAATGCCAGCTAACAGGGAAACGGACAGACTGTTGTATATTCATATAATAGAATACTACTCAGCAATTCTTTAAAAAGGAACTATTGATATAAACATGAATGAAAGTTAAATTATATTGAGTGAAAGAAGTCAGACCGAAAAACCAAAGACAGTATATACTGAATGATCTCACTTACAAAAGATTCTAGAAAAATGCAAAGTAACCTACCATGACAAAAGCAGATATATGATTAAACAGGGGCTAGGAGGAGGGACTGATTACACATAAGCACAAGGGAACTGTTGGAAATGTTCATTAATTTGGTGGTGATGGTTTCATATGTTTATACATATGACAAAACTCACCAAGTTGTACATTTACGTGTGTTATTATATTTCAATTATACTTCAAGAAAGCTACTGTGAAGAAGAAGAAATCCAAATCTGGTTTGTATTTGGGTGGTATGAATATAGTGGAGAATATAAACTCAACTACAGAGGCAAGACAGTAGGTGAGTAAAGCAGGTTGAGTGTAAGACAACAGGAAGGATCGAGTATATATATATGCCCTATCTAAGGGAAGAAGCAACGGACTGCCAGGTGGGATTCAGGCCCAGTTGTCATTAGTCTTCAGATTTTTAGTTTATTTTTTATTAAAAATTTTTAATGTTTTATTTATTGGGGNACGAGATCATGACCTAAGTGAAAGTCGGACGCTTAACAGACTAAGCCACCCAGGCGCCCCCCAATCTTCAGATTTTTTTAAAAACAGAAATCAAAATCCAAAATCTCTAGGGCATCTGGGTGGCTCAGTCTGTTGAGCGTTCAACTCTTAATTTTGACTTAGGTCATGATTCCAGGGTTGTAGGATTGAACCCAGCATAGGGCTCTCCTTTGAGCATGAAGCCTGCTTAAGATTCTGTCTCTCTCTCTCCATCTGCCACTTTCCCTCACTTGTGCTCTCTTTCTCTCTAAAATACATACATACATACATACATATATGAAATCCAGAATCTCATGTGAAAGCTACCAATTTGTAACACTGGCAGCTTAAATTATTTTAAATATTAAGTGGGTCAAACAACCTTGCTTATAAGACAGACAATGCCCTTGGGCCAAAAGATTATGACCTCTAAAGAAAAGCTCCAAATAAAAGTCACTGACATTTGGAAAAATATTAAAACTAATTTAAAAAAAGGGAAAAAATCATATACAGACTTAATGAATTCCTTTTATGAAACATTTTATAAAATGCCAAAAAGTTTTTATGTACATAAATGCAAATAACTAAGTTGTAGGTTTAAGCCTTGGTTAGTATTTCTCAAAATGTAGGACAGTGTGGCATGTTGCGAAGTATCTGATGAAAGCAAGTGGCTGTGTCCAAATGTGTTTGGATTAAACAAAGTTGAATATGTTTCTTTACTGCAGAATTCTCAACACTTAATATACTAATATAAATTCTGTAGTGCTTCAGAGGGGAAATAGTATGTTAAGTTTACTTAACTATGGCCTTTTTAATACAGAGGACTCTGAGACTTTTGTGCTACACTTTAAAGAATGCAGCTTGAACCCCCCAAAAAGTTTAATTCAATGTCTTCATTAAACGCAAGTTAAAAACTTGGCAAGAATAATAGTTAATACATTTGACTTATTCTGTAGTTACGCTGTATAAAATACTATAGCTTAACAGTATATAATTAAGATCTCTTTTAAATTGAACTAGTAAAATATGATCCTGTTCCAAGGATCTATGGTTCCTTCTGTTTTAATATTGATTTTAAAAAATGTGTGAGATAAACTCCACTTCCTTTATAGTCAGAACACAGCACTTCTGAACTTCAGTGTGGAGCCCTACCAAAATGAGGTAAGCAATTAAAGTAACATACAAAACTATTCTGATATAGCAGTTAACTAATAAGCTACATATAGTAGTTTATATGTAAGTAGTTTACATAAACCAACTGATACACTAATTATATATAAAAGTTGAAAACCAAAACTAAGTTCATGAGAAATTATATTTATTTTACACGTAAGCAAAGGTAGGAGACAAGTAAACCATCCTCTCTCGTCTAGTAACTTATTGTAAAATAACTTATTATTTTAAAACTCCTAAAGCTAAATCTAGTTTTATATCATATAATTTATATACCATATACTATACCTATGTAGCCTATAAAATAAGTGACCCTTTACTGTAAGATGAATGAAAAAATAAGAAAAGGCTCTTTGTTACTATAGTGAAAATAAGTCTAAGACAGTTAAAATTTTTTTTTTTTTATGTTTTATTTATATTTGAGAGAGAGAGCGATAGAGAGACAGAGCTTGAGCAGGGGAGGGGCAGAGACAGAGGGAGACACAGAATCCAAAGTAGGCTCCAGGCTCTGAGCTGTCAGCACAGAGCCTGATGCAGGGCTCAAACTCACAAACCATTGAGGTCATGACCTAAGCCGAAGTCAGACGGTGAACTGACTGAGCCACCCAGGCACCCCAGTACACCTGTATTTTTTTCAGTGTTTGTCTACATCCTCTATAAACTAATTACGTAAGTTACAAGATTTACTAAAGATAATCTAGTCAGAAAAATGGCCATAATTTATAAAATCAGAAATCTTAAATGCTTTAAAAAAGTATATAAAAAGTACTGGTTGGGGTGCCTGGATGGAGCAGTCGGTTAAGCGCCTGACTCTTGATCTCAGCTCAGGTTATGATCTCACAGTCTGTGAATTTGAATCCCCGATATCAGGTTCTGTGCTGATGGTGTGGAGCCTGCCTGAGATTCTCTCTTTCTCTTTGCCCCTCCCCAGCTTGTGCTTTCTGTCAAAATAAATAACTAAATTAAAAAAAAAAATGTTCTAAAATATACTGTTATCCTACTTACTGGATTATACTATATAAGTTACATGATCTCTGGGCTTTTATTTTCTCATCTTTAGAAAAGAAAAAATACCACCTACCTCACAGGCTGCAATGAGGCTCAAATAAGATAATGGACATCAAAGTATGATAAATGGTAAAGCTCGATATAAAAATGATGAAACAATAATAGAAACAACTAGTACTGATTCTACTACCCAGCAAGGAAACCAGCTTATTGTCACAAGAGTAAAGGCATAATGTTTTGATATTTTCTGCTTTCAAACAAGGGGTTCAAATGTCACAAAGGGAAGGCTATACACTTTAATAAGTTAGTTTTTGTTAAATATAGTTAACTTTGTTATGCTCATTTTAAACGAACTTTAGATAAGGATAGTCCCCTCCTCGTTTTAAAAAGTTAAGAACCTCAGGAAAAATAGCAAAACAATAAAATAAAACTTGGTTACTTTAAATATGAGGAACAGAAATATTAATGTTAAAAGTAAATGGAACTCGAAGCAGACTACAAGAAAAAGACAGTATCAGTGAGTTCTGTGAATTAATATAAAAAATGTCACTAATCAGGCATTACTGTGCATGCATTATTTTAAAGGGACAATATCAACATGTAAGTATTCTCTAAACTGAAATACTTTCCAGTTCTTGTTGAATACATGTAAAATTAATATGTATACATATGTATACATATTAATATATTTTTATTTTTAAATAAACTGCCTCAAAAATTTTCTCCAAGAAATACCCAAAAAGTAATTTGAATAGACTGTCCTGCTAGAGAAAAAGCTATGATGCTGTTAAAAGATGCACTAGAATATCTTCTGTGTTCTGGAAAATAAATAGGTTTAACAGCTATAGAAAAAATAAAGAAGTATATAAGATTATCAAATATTTCCCTTTAATTAAGGAATTCTTATATCGTGAAGCAAATCTCAATTTTTTTTTACCAGCCAGAAGAAACATCACTTGACAGTGTCCTTTTTCATATTAACAGAAATTATGTCTAAAAGCATCATGCATCTGTAAATGCAATCTTTTACCTTCAACATCATCTGAAAAGGTAGATAAAAATAAATAAATAAAAAGTGGGTGGTGAAGAAAACAGTTTCTATGTAGTAGTATTCACAATAAAATGCCAAGAGCTTAAAAATGTCAAATGAGCAATATAATCCCTTGGAAACAGAGACTCATTCATTTTATTAGATATCTGAGATAGCTTAAAAGAGATTGAGCATATGCTATATATTGAGGATTATGAGACAGATTTATCATTTAAGGATTCTAAACTATCTCCAAAGTAAAGAACTCTAAAATGGAGTTCATTATGTCAGCTAAGAATCATCTTTTGATGAAGCAGTAGAGGGTATAAATAATAGAACTAAAGGGCATATTTTCCAATATCTAGATTTTTTTAATTGGCCCTTTCAGAATAAGTAAATTTCCAGAACAAAGCTTCAGTTCCTATTTTAATCTGCCCTAGAAAAAGTGATTCTACTACTGTTTCTTCAAAGAACCGTTTATGTTGTTTTATACAAAAAATCATTTTTAGATGCTGAATTAAGAGCCCAAACACATAGAGAAACAAAAAAACTGGACTCTAAACATGATTATGTTAAAAATTTACAACAAAGAAAAACTACCTAACCAAAAATATTGCTGCACATTTTTTAAAACAGAAAAATTATCTGCTGCAAACCAGAAAAAGAGCTAAATTTTTAATCTTAAACTAAGAAAAACAACCAAAAGAAAATGTCTTTTATCACAATGTGTTCTAACAAGTGTGTTGCACCTAATTTTCTCATCTGAGAAATAACTAGGAAAATAAGTATGATTTTCTTCAAAGTGTGTTCTTATGTGTATTGTATTTAAAGTGTTGTCCTGTGACTGACAGCCTCTTATTCCATGGGTACCAAATCATGTTTTCTGAAGATTTTTTTCACCCCTGACAAATTAATAAAGTGAGGTTTTAAGCTACATATCACAGAGAAATAAAAATTTAAGAAAAAGAGTACTTAAATCCAAGAAATTGTAACCATTCAACACAACCCAATCTCAAATGTTCCTAGTAGTGGTATTCCGTGAAGTTAATATCTATACAAATTTTTGCTCTATTATGATCATAATAAAATATGTACAAACTCATAATTATCTACATTTCTTTAAAATTTGTCTCCTCGAATTTCAAAAGATCCTATAATTTTAATCTAAGTTAGACTTATAAAATGCACACATATGTACACCCTTCTGGTTGTCTAGAATAATGAAACACTGACTGTGTCCTTCTGCAACAGCTAACATGCTGTGAAGAATGCATTCTTCAACAGCATTGTCAAATGTTACTCAATGCACATGTTTTTACAATACACAGAACAAAATGTATATAGACTTCTAATTAAGTATTTCACATACGGACTATAAAATAAAGTAAAATGACGGACTACTTTAAGCATGCAAGTAATTTGAAACAAAAAAGGGAAAGATGTACCAAAAAAGTGTGTGAATTCTGAATTGGTTCATATCATTTCACACCAAACAATGTACAGGAAATTCCTAAATTTAATAAGTTGTTGCTCTTTATTAATTAACAAATGTCCTATGTTAAAAGTTTAAGTATTTATTAGGAAAAACTCCATAATTTCATATCGCTCACCAGATAATAACATATAAATGAAATAGCTTGTTTTTTTATAGCCAAAAATGATTTGTTTAACCCAGAAATTGCTAATATTCATACTGCCTAACTAAAACAAATACAAAAGGAGGGTTAAATATTTTACAAAAAAGAAGACTCTAATTTCATCTCCAAATAACATTAAAAGTAATCATTTTAAAGATACTTTTTTGGGACTAAGCTTATATCCTTCCTTTATCAGTTAAAAAAGGAAACAAACCCTTATAAATAAATTTATAAATTCAACTTCAAAACCAGAAAAATTGGCACAACTCCAGGATATACAGCATATGCTATTTTATGTACAGAAAACACAATAAAAGAAACTTACCTACTTCTTCTTCTTCATCATTAGATATTATATTATATAGTGTGTCCAAAGCATAACCTATTATTTCAGAATCCGAACTGGAAAAAAGAAATTATTACATTTATACACTGCTGGTTAGAGTATAAACTGTTATGACCATTTTTAGACAGTTATCTAGCAAAACATTAATTTAAAACTACCCTAAGAGGGGTGCCTGGGTGGCTCAATCAGCTAAGCATCCTACTCTTGATTTCAGCTCAGGTCATGATCTAACAGTCATGAGGTCGAGCCCTGTGTCAGCCTTGGGCATGGAGCCAGTTTGGGATTCTCTCTCTCTCCCTCTCTCTCTGGCCCTACCCCCACACACTCATTTTCAAAATAAATAACATTTATAAAAAATAAAGAAAAAATCTAACCTAAGAAAATATCAGAGTGCAAACTCAAAGAATGTATAAAGGCTTATTTATAATAGTGAAAGATTAGAAGCAACCTAAATGTGTAATAATAATAAAAAAATCTATCCATATAGCAGCAATGAAAAAAATATTTTTAAAGAATGTTTAATGACATGGCAATTAAATCACCCTTGATAGGGGTGCCTGGGTGGTTCAGTCAGTTAAATGTCAGACTCTTGACTTCTGCTCATGTCAGGATCTCACAGTGGGTGAATCTGAGTCCTGCCTTTGGCTCCACGGTGACGGCTTAGAGTCCACTTAAGATTTTCTTTCTCCTTCTCTCTCTGCCCTTCCCCAACTTGCATGCATGCATACACGCTCTCTCTCTCTTTCTCAAAATAAACTTAAAAAAATTAAAAAAAATTAAACCCCTTTGATAAAATGTCAGTAGAAAAAATTAAATATAAAAATTAATGTACTGACTCTATTTAGCAAAAAATACATACCCATTCCTGTGTGTGTCTATATATTTTAAAAACAACTTATAAGGAAATTTGTAAAACAAAATTACACTTTAAAACTAGCAAAATTAGTACAATCTAGGTAATTTTATGGGTATGTATTTATGTTTACATACATGTGTTGTGATATATATACTTAACAGTGTGATCCTTAGTTGGATTACTAGAGTTTGTTTCACTGCTTTATAGTTTGTAATTGAAAAAAAAACACACACAAAACAAAAAAGCTAATGGCAAACATAATACTATTTATAAAATCAGGGAGTATAAGATTATATAGTTGTTGATAGACAAATTTTGAAAACATGATGGATGATGATGGCATTTAATGTGGAAAGCAAAAGTTAGATACAGGTCACAAAGATTCAATAAATACGAAGAAGTAATTACAAATGATAAATGAAAGATAAGATGATGGACAAAAGGGATCACAACCAGAGGATGTAAATCTCAAATGAAGTTTTTAACATTATTATTTATAGGGGCACCTGGGTGGCTCAGTCAGTTAAGCGTCTGACTTCAGTTCAGGTCATGATCTCACCACTTGTAGGTTTGAGCCCCACGTCAGGCTCTGTGCTGACAGCTCAGAGCCTGGAGGCTGCTTCAGATTCTGTGTCTCCCTCTCTCTCTGCCCCTCCCATTCATACTCTATCTCTCTCTCTCAAAAATAAATAAATGTTAAAAAAAAATTTTAATAAAAAATAAATAAAATTATTATTTATAAAAAATATTATTTATCATTTTGCTTTTGAGAAATTTTGAGAAGTATCTTTTAAGAGAGTATTAAGGAACTGTGAATAGAAAGAAATTTCCTCAAAATGCTAAAGAGAATCTATGAAAATCCCAGAACATCATATGTAAAACTGAATGCTTTCCATCTAAGATCAGGAACAAGATCATGATGTTCCCTCTAGCCATCTCTATCCAACACCAAAATGGAAGTTCTAGAAAGGGCAATTGAGCAAGAAAAGGAAATGAAAGGTAGACAGATTAGAAAGGAAGAAGTAAAACTACACATATTCACAGATGATATGACCTTATATACCGACAATCTTAAGGAAAGTCAAAAGTATCAGAACTATGAATGGATAAAGAAGATGCAGTATATATACACACACACACACACACACACACACACACACACACACACACACACACACACAATGGAATATTACTCAGTGATCAAAAAGAATGAAATCTTGGCCATTTGGAACAACACAGATGGCAACTACAGTGTTATACTAAGCCAAATAAGTCCGTCAGAGAAAGACAAATATCATATGACTTCACTCATATGTGGAATTTAAGATACAAAACAGATCACGTAGGGGATGGGAAGAAAAATAATATTAAAAACAGGGAGGTAGTCAAATATAGAAAACAAACTGAGGGTTGCTGGAGGGGTGTTGGGTCGGGAGATGGGCTAAATGGGTAAGGGGCATTAAGGAGGACACTTGCTGGGATGAGCACTGGGTGTCATATGTAGAGTATGAATCACTAAATTCTATTCCTAAAATCATTATTACACTATATGTTAATTAACTTGGATATAAATTTTTTAAAAAAGTATCAGACCTAATTAACAAATTCAGCAAAGTTGAAGAATACAAGCTCAATATAAAAAAATCAATTTATAGAAATGGTATTTCTATATACCAGCAATGAACAATCAGTAAGCAAAATTAGAAATTAAGAAAACAATTTAAGTAACAAAAAAAAGATTAAAATACTTTGGAATAAATTTTACTAAAATTGTATAAGAATTGTACACTGGAAACTACAACACATTATTGAAAGAAATCACCCAAGACTCAAATAAATGAAGATATTCTGTGTTCATGGATAGAAAAGGAATATTATTAAGGTGGTAATATACCCCAACTTGATTTATAGATTCACACAATCACTGCCATGTTTGCAGAAATGTACAAGCTGATCATAAAATTTGTATGGGAATGTACAGGATCCTGAATAGATCCAAAACTACCTTGGAAAAGAACAAAATGGAAGAACTCATTTTTCCTGATTTTAATACATATCACAAAATGGCAGTAAATAAGACTGTGGCACTGGCATAAAGGACATACAGATCAGCAGAATAAAGAGGCTAGAAATAAAGACTAACATTCATTTCAACTGATTTTAGGCAAGAATGACAAGACCAGTCAATGGGGAAAGAACAATTTCTTCAACAATTTATGCTGGTACAACTAAGTATTCACATGCAAAAGAATCAAGTTGGACCACTACTTCACACGATATACAAAAATTAGCTGAAAAGGCACCAAAGACCTGGGGCGCCTGGGTGGCTCAGTCGGTTAAGTGACTTCGGCTCAGGTCATGATCTCACGGTTCATGGGTTCAAGCCCCGCATCAGGCTCTGTGCTGACAGCCAGCTCAGAGCCTGGAGCCTGTTTCGGATTCCTTATCTCCCTCTCTCTCTGACCCTCCCCTGCTTATGCTGTCTCTCTCTCTCAGACATAAATAAAACATTAAAAAAAAAATTAAAAAAAAAAAGAAAAGGCACCAAAGACCTAAATGTAAGACCTGAAGCTATAACATCTTTAGAAGAATCATAGGCATAAATTCTTAAAACTTTGGATTAGGCAATGGTTACCTAGATATGACACCATAAGCATAAGCAAGAAAACACAAAACAGATAAACTGGACTTTGTCAAAATTAAAAACTTTTGTGCTTCAAAGGACACTATGAAGAAAGTAAAAAGAAAACTCAAAGAATGGGTATATCCAAATCAAATATCTGATAAGGGACTTACAGCCAGGATATATATATCAATAATCCAACAATAAAAAGTAACTCAATGAAAAACAGGCCAAGATTTGAATATACATTTCTCCAAAAAAAGTATATAAATGGTCAATAAGCACATGGAAAGATGTTCAAAATAATTAGTCATTAAGGAAATGCAAATCAAAACCAAAATGAGATACCAAGTTGCACTCACGAGAATGGCTGTTAAGGAAAAAAAAAGACAATAACAAATGTTGGTGAGGAGCAACTGAACCTTCATGTACTGCTGGTGGAAATATAAAATGGTGTATCCTCTGTGGAAGAGTTTAGCAATTCCTCAAAGAGTTAACCACATGTCCTGACACTGGCATGCTTATATATAAAACACATGTTCACACAAAAACTAGCACATGAAAATTCACAGCAGCCAATTATTCATAACAGCCAATAAATGAAAATAGCCGATATGTCCATCAACTGACAAATGGGAAAACAAAATGAGGTATATCCCTACAATGGACTATTATGCAGACATAAAAAGGGATGAAATACTAATACATGTTACAACATGAATGAACCTTGAAATATGCTAGGTGAAAGAAGACAGACACAAAAGCCACATATTGTATGATTCCATTTATATGAAATGTCCCAAGTAGTCAAATCTCAAGACACAGAAAGTAGATTAGTGGTAGTCAGGCACTGGGGGGAAGAGGGTTTGGGGAGTGACGGCTAATGGATATAGGATTGCTTCTGAGGTAAGTGTTCTGGATTTTGGGGTGCCTGGCTGGCTGAGTCAGTGGAGCATGCAATTCTTGATCTCGGGGTTGTAAATTCAATCCCCATGTTGGGTGTTGTGATTACTTAAAAATAAAATCTTTGAAAAAAAAAAGAAAATGTTCTGGGTTTAGGGGCACCTGGGTGGCTCAGTCGGTTAGGCATCCGACTTTGGCTCAGGTCATGATCTCACGGTTTGTGGGTTCAAGCCCTACGTCAGGCTCTGTGCTGACCGCTCAGAGCCTGGAGCCTGTTTCGGGTTCTGCGTCTCCCTCTCTCTCTGACCCTCCCCTGCTCATGCTCTGTCTCCTTCTCTCTCAGAAATAAATAAAACATTAAAAAAATTTTTTTAAAGAAAATGTTCTGGATTTAGAGAATTGATGGTCACATAGCTCTATGAATATACTAAATCCACCGAAATTTATACTTTGAAAAGGTGAACTTAAAGGTATACAGATTATATCTCAATTTTTAAAATTACTATCTAGGTGTCATGGTTTGGAAACTGTGAGAATGTAGGACTGAGGAGAATGAGCAGTCTTTCGTCAACATGGCTGTAAGAGAAGTGGAACCACAGGCAGATGCAGAGTTTAAGCCATGTCAAGAAAGGGAACAGAGCTCTCTGTGATGCAGCCAAGGATGAAGAGGATTCAGTGGGAGAATTCTGAGTGTTAGCTGGAAAGGCCAGGAAAAGAAGCATAAAATAGTAAAGAAGAGGAGTGCCTGGACGGTTCAGTCCATAGAGCATGCAAGTCTTCATCTCAAGGGTTATGAGTTCAAGCTGGGTGTAGAGTTTACTTAAAAACAAAAAAGAAACAAAAAATAAAAACATCAAAAAACAACAGTAATGAAGATGAGACGTGCAAAGAGATGCATTCCATGAAATTAAAAAAAAAAAATAACAGAACACTTTGGAAACTGAAGGTAATAGGTATCAGAGGCAAATGGAAAGGGAATTTATTTTGGCACAAGAAAAGGAGTGAAATAAAAGAAGGCTCATAGAAATTTAGCTTTGTTTTTGTCTAAAAAGCAGAATAAAACAAGCAGCCTTTAACATGATACAATTATGAGCATCCACTCACAGGCTAATGGTACACCCTTCTTCTAAGTATGGTGCTTGGCACATAGTAAACGTGCAGCAAATGTCTTAAAAACTCNGTAAGAAGTTGCTGCGGTGGAGGTCAAGGAGGTTGTTTCCTGCTTTCTCCTCTAGGGTTTAAAAACTCAATTTCTTAACCTTTATATCAAGGATATCTAATATCTACACATTTATTTTCTGCTGTGCACTTAAAATGACAATAAAAGAAAGGTAACATTCTATTTTCCATACTGAGATGTTAGTCATTTCATTACTAACCTTTTAAGACTCAATGAGGAAATATGCACATGGAATAAAGACACATGGAATATAAAAGAAAAATAGATTGTATATATGCACAGTCATCACACTATGTTGAGTTTTTTTGATCTCAGCTCCATTTTCTCTAACTTGGACTATAAAGCAAATAACTTTAGTTTACTATATTTGACTTTCATTGATGCTGTAACAAATTACCACCAACTTAAACAATACAAATATATTATCTTACAGTTCAGAAGTCTGAAATGGGTCTCATTGGACCAAAATCAAGGTCTCAGCTGGGCTGCCTTCCCTTCTATACTCTAGGGGAAAATCCGTTCCCATGCCTTTTGCAGTTCTAGAAGCCTAGTTCCTCCATCTTTGAAGCCAGCAACCACAGGTTAAGATCTTCTCCTATTACCTCATTCTGACCTCCTCATTTGCCTTCCTGTTTCACTTTTAAGAAACCTTGGGATTACACTGGGTCCACCAGGATAACCTGATAATCTCCCCATCTCAAAGTCTTTAATTTAATCACATCTGCAAAGTCCTTTCTGCAAAGTTATCTGTAAGGTAACATTCAGAGGATGTGGCAATTAGGATGTGACCATCCTTCAGGGGGCTATTATTCTGTCTACTACAGTTATTCACTATGCTGTTAATAAAACAGTCCAGGAGCACCTGGGTGGGTCAGTCAGTTAAGTGTCTGACTCTTGATCCCAGCTCAGGTCTTGATCTCAGGGTCTTTAGTTCAAGCCCCATGTTGGGGCTACTTAAAAATAAACCAAAAAAACAGTCTTGGGGCACCTGGGTAGCTCAGTAGGTTAAGCATCCTACTCTTGGTTTCAGCTCAGGTCATGATCTCACAGTTTCGTGAGTTCAAGCCCCACATCGGGCTTTGTGTTGGCAACATGGAGTCTGCTTGGGATTCTCTCTCTCTACCCCCTACCCCACTTGCCCTGTCTCTGTCCCTCTCAGAATAAATAAAACTTAAACAAAAAAACAAAAACGAGATAGTCCTAATATACCCAGTGCATTTATTCAAATGTATTAGAATTCCTTGGCTTTGAAAAGATAGCCAATGTGAGTTCTACTGTCTGACAGGAGGAAAGATTCTAACTGGTATGAATAAGCAGGTAGGCATTACTAAATGTAACTGAATAAGAGGCTATGAGATTAGATAGACAATACCAAAACCTTCAAAAGTTTATTTACTCTTTGCTTGTTTAGGAACTTGGACTAGGGGCGCCTGGGTGGCTCAGTCAGTTAAGTGTCCAACTTTGATTCAAGTCATGATCTCACGGTTCATGATTTTGAACACTGTCAGTACAGAGCTCGCTTCAGATCCTCTGTCCCCCTCTCTCTGTACCTCTTCCACTCATGCTTGCTTCAACCCCCCCAAAAAAATAAACATTAAAAAAAGGAAAAGAAAGAAGACTTCACATTGCACTGAGGTGGTGAAATGCATTAAGTGAAAAAAGATTTATACATCAAATAGGTAGTTCTTACAATGCACAGACTGAATGGAGGGACAAAAAGATCAGAGGCAAAGAATACAGCCTGGGGGTAGTAGTTGTTTTAAACTATGTCCAAAAACTCTTTGGTACAGATTCCTTCAAAAGATAGAACCTAATTTTCCTCCTCTTAAGTGTATGCTGTATTTATTAAATTGCTTCTAACAAACAGAATGTGGTAGAATGGATGGTATGCAACATCTGAGACTAGGTTCCAAAAGGGATTTTGGCATTCTTCTTGCTTTCTCTCTAAAATTGCTTGTTCTTGGAGAATCCAGCTACCATATCATAAGGATGCTGAAGCAGCCTTATAGAGAGAGCACCATGATGAGGCGGTGAAGCCTCCTGCCATCAGCAGAGTGGGTGAGTCATCTTGGAACCAGATCTTCCCAGTCAAGCCTTTGGATGACTACCATCCTGGCTGACATTTTGGTTGCAACCTCATGAGAGACCCTGAGCCAGAGCCACCCAGCTAAGTCACTTCTGAATTTCTCATCCACAGAAAGTGTGAGATAATAAATATTTATTATTTTAGCCACTAAGTTTTGCTAATCTNCTCATATTCCGTCTCTCAAAATAAATAAACATTAAAATATATATATATATACACACACACACATACACACACAGTGTCTCTGAAAATGGTTTCAGTGATTGATACTAAGCCAGAACTAAAAATCAACAAAGGAAATCAAGGAGCACCTGGGTGGCTGAGTCTGTTAAAGGTCTGACTTCAGCTCAGGTCATGATCTCACGGTTCCTGGGTTCGAGCCCTGCATCAGGTTTTGTGCTGACAGCTCAGAGCCTGGAGCCTGTTTCAGATTCTGTCTCTCTTTCTCCCTGCCCCTTCCCCACTCATGCTCTGTCTCTCTCTGTCTCAAAAAGAAATAAACTATAAAAATTGTTTTTTAAAAAAATCAACAAGGAAATAGAAATGCATGGATTCCAGCTGGGTTTTGGTTCTGATGAGCAAAGGGTTAAGGAGAGGGATGAGTTCGCATGAATCCTACAGTTTCTTCCTTGAATGGAATGGTGTTAATGGTGTTACCAACTAGGTCAGACTTGGGTCAGAAGCAGTTGAATGAGATGGTGGGAGGTGGTGATTAGGAGCAGGAGAATGAGATATAAATTAACTCTTGAACATTCTGAATTTGAGATATCTATGATAGATCTTGATATGGTAGAAATGTCCATTGAGTTGTAATATATATTTAACTAGATGTAAGATTTTTGAAAGCTATTCATGTATAGTTGTTAATTAAAACCAAAGATGCAATAAAATCTCTTAAAAAGAAATTGGAAGTGATAAAAATAGGCTGAGTGACCTTTTCTCTTAGGACATGCTCAGATTTAACCTCATTCTATTAGTCCAGTTTCTTTCCCCATAAAGGGAAGTCTGGATAAGTGATATACCATAATACGTATATTACATTATAGGACAATATATACAGTGTATCTAATTGAGTATCAAAATATCCAATTGCCCAATTCAAACCCCAAACCTTCAGCTTTTAATGAGAAGCACTTCATTCCATTTTCACATAATGGAAAGATTTCAACCCCTGAGATTCTGTCTTAATGGTTAGCACCATGGTTTGCACTTAGTATCCAATAAGTATTTACTGAAACAACTGAAAATAAAAACTTAATAACCTTAGTAAGTTAATCATTTCATTTCTAAAATAGTGACTCTAAAACAAATGAATTAAAATTGCAAGAAAATTTGGGGAGAAAAGTCATTAAAAAGAGACTTACCGATCTGTTTGTAAAACATGGATAAGATGTTCCATAGCTTGTATACCCACTTCCAAGCGGTATTTCTGTACAAAAGAAAAATGCTGTTAAAATAAGTAATATCCAACTTAATAAACTTAGTAAGTGATAAAACGTTACAAACCTTAGATAACGATTTGAGAGCACGAACAGCATTTCTTCGATCATCCAGCAAGGTAGATGAAGCAACTCTGTCACAAAGCTTTTGAATCTGTCATGGAAAAATGAAGTAGCATAAATAGAACTTAAAAGGACAAAAAAGAAACAAGAAGTTCCCCCCTAAATTTATACCATCTAATTTTGAAAACAAAAATCAACAAATGAGATGTCATGGAAATGGTCTTTCACAAATCTTAACTGTGAGAAACAGATTTCTCACAGAGACTTGAAAAACAGAAGTGGCGAAAGAAAAGTTAAATAAGTCATGTAAGTTGAGGAATTAAGAGAAATCATTAGTAGAACCAAAACTTTCTAAACATGCCACTTACAACTGTTTGAACCAAGAGGAAAGCAGGGTTATGAAGATGGGAACTTACTTAAAACTTTTTTTGAAATACTAATTGTTTATAACATCACCCTAATATTTCCACTAAGTATTTGAAGAAGAAAGTCAGAATTATATACCAAAAATACTAAGTTTTGGGGTGCCTGGCTGGCTCAGTCAGGAGAGCATGCAAGGTCATGAGTTTGAGTCCCACATTGGGTGTAGATTACTTACATAAATAAAAACTTAAAATTTTAAGTTTTAAGTGTGCCTCAAAATCTATAAAGATGAAATATTTCTATTATAAAAGCTTTTAATTAATTTACAGGAATTAAAGTTCAAGCTGCATTTTAAAATAAACCTTCAGGGAGGCAGCAACAGTGGTTTAGTTGGTCAAGCAATGGACTCTCGATTTCAGCTCAAGTCATGATCTTACGGTTCTTGATATCACTGTTAGTGCAGAGCCTGCTTGGGATTCTTCTCTCCTTCTCTCTCTGCTCCTCTCCTGCTCGTGCACTCTCTCTCTCAAAATAAATAAATAAAAATAAAATAAAATAAAATAAAACCTTTGGGTATTATTTACAATGGGAAAAAATTGGAAAAAACTGTCCATCAAGAGAAGAAAAACTAAATAAATTGTACATGTTTTGGTGGAATATTATGCAGCTACTCAAAACAATTAACTGTACTGATATGAAAATACAATGATTTAATAAACAGTGGGGAAAAAAAGAAAAGTTGTAAAACTAGATGTCAATTATGAGCCCACTGAAGCAAAAGTACTAAACTGTGTATGTAAAATTGCATTAAAAGAATTGGAAACTTAAAACTATAAAACTTCTAGAAGAGAGCGTAAGAGAAAATCCTAGTGACCTTCAATTAGGCAAAGACTTCTCAGATATACTAAGAGCACAATCCCTAAAGAAAAACTAAATAAACTGGACCTTATCACTTCTGTTCAAAAGACACTCTCAAGAGAATGAAAAGATAAGCCACCAGCTGGATGAAAATATTTGAAAATATCTGATAAAGAATAGTTTTTAAAACCATGATACTTGGCTTCTGTAAAGTTCTAACGGTTACTATTTTAAGTTTTTATTCACTCTTTAATGACTGTTACTAAGACTCTAAAAGTAATATTATGACATATCACTCACACTTTCCTACCCTATGTATCTGAATCAGTGGTGTTTAAATACATAGTGTTTTCCAACAAATTATGTTCTGCAGATTTCTAGTGTCCCAGAAGATATTAATAGATTTCTTATGATCCCAAAACCAGCAGGAAACACAAGGTTATACAAAATTAAATAGGTTTCTGCACTGCAGGATTTCTAAAAGTCTTTACAATGCTGATTTGCATTTCTTCATACTGTGGACAGAATATCATATTCTGTCCAAGCCTAGCCTTACTTTCTGATTTTATTCACTCTAACTGCTCACATTTAAAAATTATTCCTACCTTAAACTATATTTACTTTTGTAACAATTACATTGACTTTCCAAAACACAAATAATACAACTTTCTCTTTATTAAATAACTGGTTGATTTTTCTTCTACCACAATTTTGTTTTTTACCATTAGAAAAACTATGTAACTATCTCTTGAAAACATGAAGCTTGTTACTTTCAAGCTTAAAGAATCTCTTAGGCCAAAAATAGTTTTTCCCTAGTATGACTGTAATTTCCTCTACTTGGGTCTTGTATATCTTCTGTTAATTTTTTCTAGGTCATTTATAACGGATACTAGTAATGGGAATCGTTTATAGGTATTTTATGCTTTTCACTAGCCCTAGACCTTAAGCACCAGTTCTAGACCTGGGATTCCCATCTCCCATGGAGTACTGAGTTCCAGTACCGTGCAGGGCTTGAACTCCAGCCTCAGCTTCATCAATGGTTAGTGTATATAAAGACTTGTGTCAAACTATGATCTTCCATGTCTAGAAACTCTTCAATTATTTGTTGAATGTGGATATTTGAAGGCTACTTGATGCTGATAGAGAAATTTGGCTTTAGGAATATTGGATTGAGATGATCATAATCCTAGAGTTTGGGGGTTTGCTTTGTTTTTATTTTCAGTATTTTATTTTGTGCTCTAAATATGCTAATATTTGAGTGTTAACTTTTTTAAAAAGCTCTGAGATCTACACAAAGATAATCTCCATTGTTATGAAGATAAATACAAGCTAAAATAGCAATGAGATTATTTTTACCTATCAGACTAAGATTAAAATTAAAATAAAGTACCAACTATTCTATGATTTCATTTTTATTAAAAAAAACAAGTAAAATTAATCTGTTTAATTAAAAGTCAGTATAGTGGTTACTCATGCAGACAGGCAGTGACTGAGAATACAAAGGGAACTTTTTGGGTCTTGATAATGTTCTGTTCCTCGATCTGGGTGCTGGTTACATAGTTGTGTTCAGGTTGTGAGGATTACCTATTTGTCATGCATACTTTTCTGCATACTTTAATAAAATAATTTTTAATTACTTTTGAAATATTTTATTTTTAAGGAATCTCCACACCCAATGTGGGGTTCAAAGTCACAACCCCAAGATCGAGTTCCACCTTCTACTGACTATGCCCGCCAGGCACCCCAATACAAATTTTAAAATAGAACTATCTAGGATAGGCAAAGATATATTCATTAACTTGCTTATATTCTATCAGAGGGAAAGTAACCTAAAAAAGTGGTAATTTGGCAAAATATATTACAACCTAAAATATTCATACCCTTGTTTTAGCCAGGCATTCCTACTTCTAGGAATTTACTCTTTAAAAACACCCCCGCAGTTACACAATGTTTTATACTAGGATGTTCTTTGTAGCAATACTTTAATAGCTAAAAAGGAAATCCAGCTCCCGCCACCTAAGAACATAATAAGTAGTCTGCGACCTGGCACACCCAGAACTCAGACTTCCAGCTTCCACGACTTTGAACAATAAATTTCTGTTACTTGAAAAAAAAGGGAGGAGGGCAATTATTCTCAATGAGACAATAATTAACATATGGTACACAAAAACTATGCAGTTGATCAAATGAATGAAGCAGAGCCATTTTTTAATAGAAAAAAAGTGGAAAAATTGTAAGCGGTATGTTTGGCATTAGTTCATTTTGGATTAAAATGATACCATTAATAAACAATGTGAATATGTATAGAAAAAATTAAGATGATGTACCATATTGCCATTTTGTAGGTTGCTGGAAATGTTCATTTTTTACATTACTTCTCATGTTTGAATTTTGATAAACAGGAATTACCTTTATAGACAAAAAAGAGCAATAATGGAGTAAAGCAAAAATGGTTTATGTTTTATTAGAATTTCTAGGATATTTTCATCACTGAACTCATCTTTTAAAATCCTACCTTTACGTGCTCGCTTCGGCAGCACGTATACTAAAATCCTATCTTTACTCTGGTCAAAATAATATGCAGTCAGAGGTGCCTGGGTGGCTCAATTGGTTAAGCATCTGCCTCTTGATTTCAGCTCAAGTCATGATCTTGTTTTGGTCATGAGATCAAAGCCCCTGCATCAGACTCACTGCAAAGTGTGGAGCATGCTTGGGATTCTGTCTCTCTCTCTGCCCCTCTCTTGCTCATGTGCTCTCTCTCTCAAAATAAATAAACTGACTTTAAAAAATAATAGTATGAAATCAGCTCTTAATTGATAAAAAATAAACTACCATAATAAAAAGATCCTCAATTGGTCCCCTGTTGTTTATAGAATAAAGTCCAAATTTTTTTAACTAGAATACACAGTCATCGCTCAGTTAATATACACATATTGCGTACACATGTATTTGTTCTTGCACTAACCAAAATACGATATGGTCTCTGACCACAAGGAGCTTGTAAAGGAAGATAGTCACATAAATAAAGTTTAATAACAAGTTAAGGGTATAAAACTAGGTGCAGAGTAAAACTGGGGCACAAAACATAGTCAATTCAATGTGAAAGTGAAATTGCTAGAGACTGAATGTTAATGTCCCCTTCTCCTCTGCCCGCCCCCCCCATGCAAATTTAGAAATCCTAACCCCTAATGGGATGGTATGAAGAAACTGGGCTTTGGGGGAAATGATTAGGTAATGAAGACAGAGTCCTCATGAATGAAATTAGTGTCCTTATAAAAGAGACCCCAGAAAGCTCTGTCTCCCCTCCTGCCAAGTAGGACACAGTGAGAATATGGCTATGTCTGAACCAGAATGCAGACCCTCAGCAGACAGAATCTACCAGTGCCTTGATTTTGGACTCCTCAGATTCCAGAACTGTGAGAAATAAATGTGTGTTGTTTAAGCCATACCCAGATTATGGTATTTTTGTTAGAGCATCCCAAATAGATTAAGACAGATACTGTTTAAGAATGGTGTATTTAAGGATGCCATTCTTTTTTTTTAATTTTTTTAATGTTTTATTTATTTCTGAGAGAGAGAGAGAGACAACATGAGCAGGGGAGGGTCAGAGAGGGGGACACAAAATGTGAAACAGGCTCTAGGCTCTGAGCTAGCTGTCAGCACAGAGCCCCACGCAGGGCTCGAACCCACAAACCGTGAGATCATGACCTGAGCTGAAGTCAGACGCTCAACGGACTGAGCCACCCAGGCACCCCAAGGATGCCATTCTTGAGTCAAGACTTAAAGGATAAGTAGTTCAGGGATACCTGGGTGGCTCAGTTGGATGAGCCTCCGACTTCAGCTCAGGTCATGATCTCATGGTTCGTGGGGTCAGGCCCCATGTCAGGCTCTGTGCTGATGGCCTGGAACCTGCTGTGGATTCTGTGTCTCCCTGTTTCTCTGCCCCTCCCCCACTCATTCTCTGTCTCTCCCTCTCTCAAAAATAAACATTAAAAAAAAAAAGGTTAAGTAGTTCATCAGATAATATGAGGAAGGAATTTCAGGCACCAAAAATTATTTTGTTATTGTTTGCACATATTTTAATGTATAAAATAGCATTTCATATTCACAATAAGGAATTGGACTAGGCAGCTCTTTCTGCCCATGGGTCCTGTCCCCATTCTATAATAAAAACACCTAAAAAAAATTGGTCTAATTTGAGTTTTTAAATTTTACACATCTATGAACCAAAAAATAAATTTCATCTCTCTCTCTTTCTTTCTCTTTCTCTCACACTCACACACACACACACACACACACACGTTCTATTAAAATAATACACCATGGGAGACTTTCTAAAATAAGAAAATTTCCCTTTTACAATAATTTGTCATTTCTGAGAATGATGGCTAATCTAAAATAATGTGGGAAAAATAAGAATATGTAAGATTAAAATGTTAACTAAAAATATACTTTTCTAATGAGTTCAAAGTATTTGCTTCAATAAGCTCTGATAAATGAGCAAATAAATCACTATTTTTAGTTGAAAAATGTACTTTTTAAAATATTAAAATTAATCACTATTATACTTACAGAAGTAAAATCTATTCTTTCTTGGGTTTGGGTAAATATCTAACAAGACTTTTTTAAAAAAATGTTTATTTATGAGACAGAGAGAGACAAAGTGTGAGCAGAGGAGGGGCAGAGAGAGAGAGGGAGACACAGAATCTGAAACAGGCTCCGGCTCTGAGCTGTCAGCACAGAGCCCGATGCAGGGCTTAAACTCATGAACAGCGAGATCATGACCTGAGCTGAAGTCAGATGCTTAACCAACTAAGCCACCCACGTGCCCCTCTATCAAGGCTATTTTTAAGAATATAAGCATGCTTTTTAACCTGTTAAACCTGGGTTGTGATGGCAAGTACATATTCTTCCAAATTGGGGGTTTTAATCAGAACTTTCTCTCTAGCAACTTAAAGATGAACTCAAAAGCAGTCAACCATAGTGCAAGCCAATGAGAATCAAAGTGAATATAAGAACAACTTATTTATCTAGAATCAGTAGATTGAGTTACTTCTGATACCTTCTGTCAGGGACCTAAGTGGTCTTTTCATTTTAGCTTTTTCTGATAGTAATCTAAAATTAATTACCAGCTTCTCTGTCTGAAAAGCCCGGTGTGGGCCTTGAACCCACTAACCAGGAGATCATGACCTGAGCTGAAGTCAGACACTTAACTGATTAAGCAACCCAGGCACGCAAATATAGTTTTTCTATTAACAAAAAAATCATTCAGGCTTCAAATCAAGATTGAGTACATGGGCCTTGCAACTTCTACTTTTGCTATAGGAAAGTCTATTACCTCCTGATAATATTCCAGATGGTTGAAGTTTCTGAATACATGATCTCTCTATAATAAGGTGCTACATTGCTACTCTACAGATGACTGAAACTAAATGAAAGGAAAACACATATGTTCCAAACCTTACAAAGATTTAGCTATGTTTTAGGCCAAACACTGTCTGTATTTATCAGCTGATAGTTACCAAGCAAAAATTCTATAGCACAAGAATGCTGAAGTTATATGCAGAAATTGTAGATCTCAAAGACCATTATGCCCCTTATTCCTTACTTGAAAAACCAATTTAATGCAGTATAATTGTGCCTCATTTTCCATTTTTATCCTTTCAATTATTTGAACCCTCTGTGTTTTAGCTGGGCACATAGATGTCTATCTACATAGACTACTTTCCAAGTCTTCTTTCCATCTAGGCATAGACCATGACTATATTCTGGTCCATGCATTCTTAGTCTTATTTTACAGAAGAAACTAAGGCTCAGAAACAAATACATCCCAGAATACACTGCCAATTTGGTGGCACAGTCCAGATTCTTTCTACCCAAGCTGTAGATGTCTCACTCCAAAGCCTACACTCTAATGGCTTATACTGCCTTCTATGCAGAAAAATGTGAATCTGAGTTACTGTTGCAAACTACATGGACTGCAGGACTTTATAGGGGGAGACTGAAATGCAGTTTCTATGAGTAGGTTTTACTTTCACTATAGGTCATAAAGGACGCTGAGAAGCCTTTGACTTACCTGGTCAGCCAGGGTTGTTGTCCCTTGTTCTAAGGGAGTTGGAGCTTTACTTTTTACCTTGCGAAAGCTATAACCAGAAGCTATGGTGAGGGGGGTGGGGGGAAGCAGCAGCTATCAAGTATTAAGAAAAATCAGTACTCTATAATACTTAAAAATAACTACAAAAATTAATATAATCACTCTTTTAGAATTAACCTGGCTGAGATAAGGACAAATTGGAGTAGAAAAAGAGAGAAAAAAAGGTCAGCTTATTATAATAGATAAGGAATAAGGTTAAGAAAAAACGTTTTAGGATGCTGGTAATGGGCAAAGAGCTGAAGGGATAAACAAAGCAGAAGAATAATTAAAAGAACTGAATGTAAGAGGCTGGGAGCGCTAAAGAATAAAATGTCTGGGAGAGCCACTGTTTGGGATTCAACTTCTATGGATTTTCCTTAAACAAACATAGGGTCAAATATTGCTTTTTAAAAGATACAATTAAAAAATCAAAAACTAGCAGTGATTAAAGCTAGCTGAAGTTTGATTATCATGAATCAGCAATCACTCTTCTATATCTCAGCAAACACTCTGGGTTCTGGCAAGGACAAAGGTCAAAGGAGCAATAAATCTGAAGAATTCAGCACCATAACTGTAGGTAGGCCGTTCATTCACTCAGTCATTCAACAAACATCAGAGTGCTGCTACCCTCATGGAGGCCATGCTCAGGGCAGCCAGAAAGCATGATCTGTGACAAGGTAAGATTAGAAACTGGGATTAAGCATTTAGAAACTTCTGTAAATGGGTATTTTATGACTATAAAAAAATGGGGCTTCATATTTTTATGCATGTAAGTATGTCTATGTGTACTGTTACTCCATTTTCCCAGCAATTCATTTTTATTGTGTTTTATAGAAGTATTGTCTGTGATTAACTGGAAACTAAAAACAAAAACCTAAAGCAACTGGTCTTTCATCACAGTTTGAGAAATATCATTAGAGCACTTAACATTTTGCAAAGCACTGCAAAACTATTCTGAGGGAACAGCAGTGAGCCACTGTAGAAGGTCCCTATTCTAACAGAACGATAATGGCAAGGAGAAAACATTACAAAATAATTAAGATAAAGAGAGAACGTGATAGGGGAATAATTAGGGAAATGAGATGGTGATTAGGTGGAGAGTACGACTTTACATAGCCTAGTTGGTCAGAGGGCCCCAAGTTAAGCACTGATTTGGATATAGCCAGAAGTGTGGGTAATGGGTAACAAAACAAAGCAAGTGGAAAAGTAGGGACGCAGAGTGAATGAGCATGTTACCATTAGAAGGAAAAATGCACTGTTTTAGAGTTAAAGGATAAATTTATTCAGTGTCCCAAATGGGATCCTAAGGTGAATTACTAGTAACTCACTCACTATCTCAGAAACCAACCAAGGAAGCCAACTTGTAGTTTAAAGCAAAATTCATAAGGGGTGCCTGGGTGGCTCAATCAGTTGAGCGTCCGACTCTTGGTTTCAGCTCAGGTCATGATCTCATAGTACATGCATTTGAGCCCTGAGTCAGGCTCAGCGCTGATAGTGCGGAGCCTGCTTGGGATTCTCTCTCTCTGCCCCAACTCTGCTATCTCTCTCTCTCTCAAAATAAATAAACTTAAAAAAATTAAACAAAAATTCATAAATGTACTCTTGTCTGAATACTCACTCTCATCGACATGATGGGAGAATTGGAAAGGGAGTAAAAGGCTTAAATCCCACATATATTGATACCATTTTCTCCTTAATTAACATTTTGCTGCCATTACTGATCTAAAGAATGAGTTAGAATACAGAAGAAATTAATCAAGTCTACATTGTTAAAAAGTCAGAAATGTTTATACCTAGGCTTTTTACCAAAACAGTCATTATCTCAGTAGATTACCAACACACATTTCAAGTAAGCATTCTGTACTCTTGAAACAAGTACCCTTCCCAGAATTTCACTGCCTGAATAAAGAGAGATATAAACACAAATAAGACATGTACAGTTACAGGACAGAAAACTGGTATCGACAAAAGGAGATAGATAGTTCAGCCCATTTGAAACAAACAAATTTGTAAATATTTTTTAAACCCTATGGGAATATATGTTTACTGATTAGCAAATAGAAAAATATTAGTATCTACTATTAAATTTTTTAATATATATATAATTTTAATGTTTGTTTCTGAGAGAGCGCAAGCAGCAGAGTGGAAGAGGATCCAAAATGGGCTCTGAATTGACAGCAGCAAGCCTGGCATGGGGCTCGAACTCAAGAACCATGAGATCATGACTTGAGCTAAAGCTGGACGCTCAATCAACTGAGCCCCCAGGTGCCTCATCTGCTATTAGATTTTTAATTAACTATGCCACTCTTTTTGTTCTTGCTGTTTATTTATTTATTTTGAGAGAGAAAGATAACAAGAGCAATGGAGGGGAAGAGAGAGGGGGGATAGAGAGAGAATCCCAAGCAGGCTCTGCACTGTCAGCACGAGCCCTATGTAGGGCTCGAACTCACAAAGCATGAAGATCATGACCTGAGCTGAAGTCAAGAACCAGACGCTTAACTGACTGAGTCACCCAGGTGCCCCATATGCCACTCTTATAAAGAACTCATTTGTATAACAGACATACTGGCAAATGCAAAGAAACTATTCTGGAAGGATATATGCTAAACTTCACTAGAAATTACCCCTGGCAATGGGAAATGAGATTTTGATGGGAAGAAGAAAGGGGTAATTTTAGACTACACACTGATATGAATTATTTATAATAAGCAGTTTTCACTATTGCTTCAATAACTAAACAGAAAAATCTAAAGAAATTTCCAGAATCTATTAGACCTTGCTTTTATTCTCTTATATGCTCTAACATAGCACCTGACTGACTCACTGTTTATCTACTTTCTGAAAAAGTTGATTCTTGTTATTCATCATTATTATGTTCTTTAACATGCAGTTATGTTCTTTAACATATTGTTGTGTCCGTGTGACCACGGACAATGAATTAGCAGACAATGAACCTTTGCATCTAAGAGAAATACAGGGCTAGGTTCCTGTGAGCCTGTGGTCACATTTTCCCCAATGAATCCAATACATAACCCTGTTTTATGTGTATTTCTTTAAAGACATCTTTTTCAATACATGTCCTTGATTCATGAACACTGAACTCACAGTCACCAGCACTATTACTCATGCCTAAAGGAAGCTTTTACAACACACATATTTTCTCTGTGAAAACACCAGGCCTTCCTGTGCTTTAGGAACACTAGGGAGCACTTCAGCACTACATGTGGGGTCATTTTTAACAGGAAAATCAGCAACAAGAAGCACAAAAATGCAAAAAAACATGATATTAATAGACTGTGAAAATGACACCGGTTTAATAGGAGAGTTGTAACAAGAAGTCAGAGTATCTCCTTGTTTGACCTCAATTGGGGACACACAGATCAGGTGACTCAAATTTTTCACTATCCTGTACGTGTCCACAAATGACCTGCAAGGGCTACATGTACTGATTTTGGAACTACAAATAAAGTTTAGCACAGGTGAATTTGCAAACATGGAAAAGATGAATAACAAGGATTGACTGTACCTTAAATATAATCTAAGTCAGTTTCATCATCTGCAGGATATAAGAATAAACTAGATAAACTCTAAGGCTACTTACTACTCAACACTCAGAATAAGTTGAAAATACTCAGGGTGCCTGGGTGGCTCAGCTGGTTAAGCGTCTTGACTTCGGCTCAAGTCATGAGCTCGCTGTTTGTGAGTTCAAGCCCCGCATCGGGCTCTGTGGTGACAACTCAGAGCCTGAAGCCTGCATCAGATTCTGTTTCCCTCTCTCTTCCCTGCTCGCACTGTGTCTTTCTCTCTCTCAAAAATAAAAACAAACATTAAAAAATTTTTTTAAATACTCAACCTTTCCTAGAAAGTAATAATGTATTTGGCATACTATCTCAAAAATCTGTCTGGCCTACACAGTGTTTAAAATAATTTTTAGGGGCGCCTAGGTGGCTCAGTCAGTTAAGCGTCCGACTTCAGCTCAGGTCATGATCTCATGGTTTGTGGGTTCGAGCCCCACGTCGGGCTCTGTGCTGAGAGCCAGCTCACAGCGTGGAGCCTGCTTCAGATTCTATATCTTCCTCTCTCTGTGACCCTCCCCTACTCATGCTGTCTCTCTCTGTCTCTCTCTCAGAAATAAATAAAACATTAAAAATTTAAAATAAAATTAAAAAAATAAAACATTTAAAAAAATAAAATAATTTTTAAGCCAGAATCTCAAAATTGAAAGATTTTATACAGAAATCTATTTCTACCATTCTGGAGGAAAATTAGCATGATAGCTAATGATAGTTAATACTGTATTTCATGCAATTTAAGAAGTCATCAATTTTAAGAGCCACTATTTTTTTTAAAGTAATCTCTATGCTCAATGTGGGTCTCAAACTCATGACCCCCAGATCAAGAGTCACATATTTTAGCACCTGACCCAGCTAGGTGCCATAAGATCTACAATTTTTTAATGTAACACCTAACAAAAAGAAATACTGCCAATTATAATTACATGAAACAACATGATTTCAGAGATGTTCACATGCTAATGTGCATCTCAGAATTGTTAAAATACAGCAATATATATATAGCATTTAGTATGTGACAATCAATCTACATAAAACCCTTATACAATAGGCACTATTATTATCCACACTTTAGAGATGAGGAAACAGAGGTACGATGGGTAAATCCAAGTTCGGAAAACTAGTAAGTGGTTGGACAGGATTCAAAGCCATGCAGTTTGAATCCTTAACCGTTAACATTAAATTGGGTCTCTGAGTCTTCATTTGTGGAGGCAACAATTGGCTGGAGTTGTGCTCCATCTATGCTCTCAAGTCAGAATATGCAGGCTCCAGTTTCAGCCAGACCTCCGCTCTCCTATAAGCTGACCTGCCACATTAAACAATGTTCTTACCCAAATGACATTACTGGGATTTGGGTTTGTGACTCTTGCATTAAGTAACAGAATACTACATATTAACAAAAAAAACAGTTCTAAAAAGAAAAAAAAATGTATTTGGATAAAATTTAACCCAGAGTTAGTTTTATTTAGAAAGACCAGAAAGGGGTAATAAGGAAAAACTCAAAAGACAGTAGTTCTTCAACTAATTTATATTATGCTAAGCATTAAGTGCTCTGAGCGATAAATATGGTGATGAATTCATCATGTATCCTGGCATGTGGGTGGCTTAGTTAAGCTCTGACTCTTGGTTTAGGCTCAGGTCACGATCTCATGGTTTGTGAAATGGAGCCCCGAGTCAGGCTCTGTGCTGACAGCTATATCCTTCTTTCCTCTATCTGTCCTCCCCTGGTTGCATGCATGCTCTCTCTCTCTCTCTCTCTCTTCTTCAAAATAAATGGACATGTATCCTGTTATCAAGATGCTTTTATACTCTTAAGTATAGTGAGTTAACAAAGTAACTGAAAATCTGATATTTTAAATAATTCTAATAAAGTAGTTCTATGTTTTAACATGCAAAGATCTCTAAGATGTATTAACCAATGGAAAATGTTAGCTGCAAAGCACTATAAACAGTATATCATTTATGAAAAATGATAAATATGATCATACAATTACATACTATAATTGTACAATACTGTACAAATGTATAACTTCATAAACCTCTGAAAGGATTTAAATCACATTAAGAATCATGGTTATTTCTGGAAAGAGAACTGAAATTAGAGATGGTAGTCAAGGAGGCCTTAAACTTTACTACTATTGTTTGCCATTTTGTGTAATAAAAAGATAAAAAGCTAATTAAAAAGCTACTATGTATAAGATAATGTAGCTCATACAAGTGATTATGCATAAGAACTTTTCATCATTTCCGGTAATTGTCACATGAGATTCACAATTCCACTTACCAAGACAAAATTGAAAAGGGCAAATAATCCTACTAACAATTGGTAAATTGAGCATAATCAGAATGACAACCTAATAATCTGAATTTAATATTTGTTTGCTTTGGTAACCAACAGTGGCATTTACTTTTATTCAGAGATATACAAAGGAGACCAAAAAAGAAGCAATGTGAATGGGAGTGACTAGGAAGGAAGAAAGTGAGATGAGAAATGTGAAAATGAAAAACCACTAAAAAGTAAAAAGGGAAAAAAGGAAGGTGACATAAAACTATCATGCTAGGGCACCTGGGTCGCTCAGGTGCATCTGACTCTTGATTTCAGCTAAGGTCATGATCTCACATTTCATGAGATAGAGCCCTGTTTTGGGCTCTGTACTGATAGCATGGAGCCTGATTAGGATTCTCTCTCTCCCTCTCTCTCTGCTCCTCCCCCACTTGTGGACAAGGGTGTGGATATGCTCTCTCTCAAAATAAATAAATTTGAAAAAAAACGCAGCATGCTGAAAGTANAGGAATGCCAATTAAAAAATCTAATTCAGGGAAGCATAGGTAGCTCAGTCAGTTAAGTGTCCAACTTTGGCTCAAGTCTTGATCTCATGGTTCATGAGTTCTGGCTCTGTGTCAGGCTTGCTGCTATCAGTGCAGAGGCCCCCTTGGATCCTCTGTCCCCCTCTCTTTCTGCCCATCCCCAGCCTGTGCTCTCTCAAACATAAACATTAAAAATAAGTAAAATAGGGGCGCCTGGGTGGCTCAGTCAGTTAAGAGTCCGACTTCGGCTCAGGTCATGATCTCACGGTTCATGGGTTCGAGCCCCGCGTCAGGCTCTAGGCTCTGTGCTGACCGCTAGCTCAGAGCCTGGAGCCTGCTTCAGATTCTGTATCTCCCTTTCTCTCTGACCCTCCCTTGTTCATGCTGTGTCTCTCTCTCAGAAATAAATAAAAACATTAAAAAAATAAGTAAAATAAAAAATCTCATTCAACCAATTCAATATTGGTTCAATAAATATTCATCAAGCATCTAATACCAACTTATTTGATCATATAACTGCCTCCATGACGTTTAAAACATAGTTCTAGCTTCCCTGGAGAAAACTTTCCTAACCTTGACTATTTACTGCAGGACTAAAATAATTCATGTTAACCAATAATAAAAAAATTTTTAATTAAAAAAAACTAGTGTTTCAGAACACAGAAAGCAGAAATTTATTTCAAATTGAACTCAACAACTGAGAGGCTTTTATAAAAAAGAAAAAAAAAGAAAAAAAGCAAAGATCAGTCTTATCTTCAGATGACCTAAATTATTTTGAGCTAAGAAAAAAAAAAAAGTAGGAACATTACAAAGTCAAACACTAGTCTCTTCACAAATAAATCCAATGAATCTAATACAATCTATTTCCATTACAATTACCAATAAGTCAGTCAAGGTAATATACTGCTTCATTTATTCTCCATGCTTTCTCTAAGAAATGAACAATGCTTTCCAAAAGAACATTTTTTTTTCCAAGCAAGGCATCATTATGAAACTTGTCTACCAAATTAACCTATCACAATGCTAGCATCTCAAAGTCTCAACACCACAAAAGTTTTCAAATAAAGGGGAGTAACTTTTTGTAGAAAAATGTTCATAGCATTTCTGCCTGAAATATAAAAATATAAGCAGCCCTTTTCTATAATATCCACAACAGACAAAAAATACCAATGCAGTATAAACAATAAAATGTGAATACATAAAGGGAGAAAAGTGGTATATGCTATCAGCAAATTTACATAAGAAATTTTTAAATTCCCTCTTAAACGATAATCAGATTCAAGAGTGATTTACAATTACTTCTCAAACCACAAAGCACCAGGACTTATTTTATCTTTTAGGTATTTATTTTTTTATTAATGTTTATTTATTTTTGAGAGGAAAAGAGAGAGAGAGAATGAGAATGACTGGGGAAGGGGCAGAGAGAGGGAGACACAGAATCTGAAGCAGGCTCCAGGCTCTGAGTGGTTAGCACAGAGCCCGATGTGGGGCTCGGACCCATGAACCATGAGATCATAACCTGAGCCAAAGTTGGACTAAATGACTAAGCTACCCAGGCATCCCAATCTTTTAGGTATTTAAGTGGGCAACACTTCATGAGCTCCATAAAGCTTATGATAATGAAAGACTTTTAAAATGTAGTATTCCTTTTAAAAATATATCCTCTAGGACAATTCTTCCCAAAGTATGTTCTTCAGGACACTCAGATCTACAAGGTCTCCAGAGGAAAAAAAAGATCTAGTCAAATAAAATTGGTAAGCACAACTTACTTTATACCTACATGTTGAAAATATTCGAAAACTGCTAATTAATAAACCTTGCATAAATATTAGGTTTTTTGTTTTGTTTCTGACCATCACCCAACATACTTTTTGATAACAAATTTAAGTCATCTACTCAGGTTTTTTGGAACATGCCTTGCTACTGGCAGGGTGTGTAATATTTAAATAATTGTAGGGTTTATTTTTTAATTTCCCTTAATAATCTACATATTAACCTTTAAAAAAAAAAGCCATGTAGTTTTCAACAGACACTACTTATAAATAGTAAGAGACATCTTTGGTTGGATAGAAGTGATCAAAACACAAATCATTTTTAAGGTTTTCTCAGATATTGTTATTGCAAGAGAACCAAGAGAGAAAACATATACCAGTGATCACACTGACCTGGGCATTAATATAGAATATGAAACTTGAACCCAAACAGGAGTTTTAGACTATACATTTATAGTAATGTGGTATAAAATATGCTTTACCAAACCAAAACTAGGTCTAAATTTAAACACACATTTCTTAACAATTTTTATCACAAGAAAGTACAGCTGTCTCTATATTGTTAGTCCTTCTGCTTTTTAAGCCAGCTGATCAATGTTTGATCCAAAAGGAGATGAATTGGGGCACATAAGTGGCTCAGTCAGTTGAGCACCCAACTCCAGATTTCAGCTCAGGTCATGATCTCACAGTTCATGAGCTCAAACTCTGTGTCAGGCTCCAGTTGACAGCACGAAGCCCACTTGGGATTCTTTTTCTCTGTTTCTCTACCCCTCCCCAGCTCGCGTGAAGGCTTTCTCTCTCGCTCTCTCTCAAAATAAATAAACATTTAAAAAAAAAGAGAGAGAGATGACTTATCAGTACAGTAATTGCATACTTCTTCTGGACTTAAGCAACTTTTATGCCTTGGGATACAACTTGAGAAAAGAAAATCCCCCTATGACTTATCATCAAATATAGTTAGCATTTCTCTTGGGATTTTCAAGAAACTAGCTTTAAAAAAAAAAAGCTATTACATGAAAGGTAGATGGAAAATTAAATATGTGTGAGCATTCAAAAAAATAAGTAGCACTTTTACTATAATTAGTGTTTATTTGTAGCCTGCAAAGTATGTCAAGACTAAGAAGGTTTCAATCACCAGAAATCAGTGCCTTTCTCTCAAGTAAAAAAAAAGAGAAATCAAATTTAAAAGTATTTGACTCTAAAATATGAAAGATTTAATATGGATGAAATTCTAGGCTTAAAATATTTTTTAGAATTTTATAGAATTATTGACTATCATAGGATACAGTTTGTCCCTAGAAAATATCTTAATACCTATCAAAAGCTACTCTTGGGGCAGCTGGGTGGCTCAATGGGTTGGGCTCTTGATTTCAGCTTAGGTCATGATCTCACAGTCTGTGAGATGGAGCCTCGCAATCAGGCTCTGTGCTGACAGCAGAGCCTGCTTGGGATACTCTCTTTCCTTCTCTCTCTGTCCCTTCCCCCGTCTCTGTCCAAATAAATAAACTTTTTAAAAAATGCCCCTTTGAAAAGTTGGGATAATATCTTGGGGATTTTTTTTTAAGTTACTCTTAACTGAGAGTATGAAGAGTTAGGTATTATAAAATCAATAACGGAGCGCCTGATTGGCTCAGTCGTAAAGCATGCGACTCTTGATCTTGGGGTTGTAAATTCAAGCCCCATGTTGGGTGTAGAGATTACTTAAAAATAAAATCTTAAAAAAAAATCAATAATATGTGGTGCCTGGGTGGTTCTGTTGGTTTAGTGTCTGACTCTTGGTCTTGCCTCAGATGTGAGTTCGAGCCCTACATTCAGTGCCATACTGTCAGTGGGGAGCCTGCTTGGGATTCTCTCTCTCCATCTTTCTGTGGCCCTTCCCTGCTGTACTTTCTCTCTCTCAAAATAAATAAATAAACCTTAAAGGAATTTTTTAAAAAAAACAATAATGTAACTCTTAACATTTAGAAGATATTTAAGTTCAGTAAGAGAAAGCAGGAAAGCACTAAAGGCACAGTAAATGTGAAAAATCCCTTAAGTAAAAAATTTGACAAAATGGATATCAATCATTCTAGACCTTTAATTCCTGCAGTCTTTAAAAACTACTGTTTTAGCACCTAGTAATCTATAAGCTGCTATGATTATAGATCTGGGATTTCTTTCATATAACACTATAATTCATTCATTTAACAAATACTGAGTATCTACTACTATGGAAAAAACAAAGATTAAAATATGTATGAACTCTGAAAGAATTTTAAGAGTCTAGAAGAGATGCAACATATACAAATGGTAGGAAAAGGTAGAAAGCAGAAGAAATGCACAATCTAGTTAAAATGTGAAGATTGTTCAGGGGGGAAAGAGATTATCTGCAGCTTGGTGGGAGGAAAAAGTTAAGGGGTGGATTTAAAGGACAGGTAGACTTCAGGGGTGTCTAACTGGCTCAGTTGGTAAAGCAGGCAACTCTTGATCTCAGGGTTGTAAGTTTGAGCCCCACATTGGGTGTAGAGATTAAAATTTAAATTTTAAATCTTTTTAAAAAGTAAGTAGAAAACAATTAAAAAACAAGATTAAAAATTAATTAAAATAAAGGACAGGTAGACTTGAGACAAAAGAGGCTTTCTGCTGGAATAAAGATGAGACAAGCCCAAAAGATGGAAAACCACAATGAAAATAACTTAATTTTAGAGAAATGAAAAAAATTACAAAATATTAAACAATAATGTAGAAGTTAGAGGTTCCCAACTCTGGCAACTAGAATATCCAGGCCAGATCAAACCACCAGTTGAAATATCTAATATTGTACCACTCACCCTACGATGCTGTACAAATACTTTTTAAAAAATTTTTAACATTTATTTATTATTTTTGAGAGACAGAGCATGAGCAGGGAAGGAGAGAGAGAGAGGGAGACACAGAATCTGAAGCAGGCTCCAGGCCCTGAGCTGTCAGCACAGAGCCAGAGACGGGGCTTGAACCCACAAACCACGAGATCATGACCTGAGCCAAAGTGAGATGCTTAACAGACTGAGCCACCCAGGAGCCCCTACAAATACTTTCAAAACTAGTGACCCATGACCCCCTTTACCTGTTGAATGAGATGGTGAAACAAATTTTATTCATTGTGTAACTTGGAGTAAGCTATTAATTCTCTTCAAAGATAAGTTAGTTTTCCAATTTTGAGTATAGGCAAGAACAAAGTTAGGCAAGAACAAGGGCCTTTCAATTTACATAAACAGCATACACAAGGGATACTCAAGCTTCACTTGAAATCATGACATAAAAATTATATTGTTCCATTCACTATGGCAAGATTGGTGTGCTAGTCTCAGCTCTGCAATACTGTACAATCTGCTTTAATGTTCATTGGGTCAGGTTCCTAACTTGTAAAATGAGGGCGTTTAACCTCGAAGATCTGCAAAGGGCCTTCCAGCTTAAAATTCTATACTTGAGTTAACTGTACACCACCTTTCCTACAGAAGTCATAGTGACAAGGCCAATTACTTTAAAAAAAAAAAAAAAGAAAGAAAGATAGTCTTCCTCTAAAAATATGCAATAAAAACTATACTAAGTGCCAGGCTCTATTTCTTATTTCATTTAATCCTCATTTACACCAATAAGAGCAGGTGATTCCGTTCCTTTACTCAGGGTATCATCCATCTTTTGCCTGGTGCAATAAAATTAGGGGTGGAAGACAAGGATTCAAATTAAGGTCTAACGCCAAAGCAAGCTCTAATAAGCTGCACTTGGTGCCTCAAACAAAAAATGTCCGACAAAATAAATGAACGAAAGCTCAACAGGTAGGATGCCTTTGGTAATCTGGAGGGAGCACAGTCTTATAATGCGGCACCCTGGGAACCTTGTAGCCATGTGAGCAGATGAAAGAAGCCAAAATCGGGGGGGGGGTGCACACGCACACGTGTGAACTCTCCTGATTTTCAAATGAAGAAAAACAGACTCACTAGCTTTAAACTACTGCTTTAAACAGTTCTAATCCAGATCTATAAGGTTAATTTTAACAATATTACATAAACTTCCAAAATTCCCAAGTAAGTATTAAAATATGGATGGGTACCTGGGTGGCTCAGCTGGTTAAGCCTTGGACTCTTGATCCGGGCTCAGGTCATGATCTCAATGAGATCAAGCCCCATGCCCAGCTCTGGACTGACAGCTCAGGGTCTGCTAGGGATTCTCTCTCTCTTCCTCTCTCTGCCCCTCCCCTGCTCATGTTCTTTCTCTCTCTCAAAATAAACTTTTAAAAAAATGAAAATAAAATAAAATATGGGCATCAGCAAGAAAACCTAGGCTAGGAAGTAAGACAAACCATGGTTGAATCCTGGCTCTACTACTGCTAGCAGTGCGACCTTGGTCAAGTTACTTTACCTCTCTAAACCTCATTTCTTCATTTGTAAAGTGAAGATACTATTACCTATTTTGCAGCGTGGTTAGATGAAAGGAGAATATGGACTAGGGCTCAGCCTCAAGGTAAGCCTCTACCTCAAGGTAAGAGCTTGACAAATGAAAGCTATTATTATCCTTCAAGATCCCAGTAACACTGAACACAGGACCTACATTCATAGATATCCCAGCTACGTTCATGAATACTACACAAAGTTTACCTTTGAAATGTCATTCTTTGCCACTTTTCTGTATATCTAAAATTATCCTCAAATAAAAATGTCACACACACTCATTTGTAATAACACTAACTAAACTTCCAAGTAGATCCTAAACGTAACCAACTAGCTACAGTCAGTAGCTAACAATTTTGCAAAGTGACGCTGCAAATGGTGTTACCAAGGGTTCAGACTTCTCAATGGGGAGACTCTAAGGAAAAGCCGGGGATGTGTCCCAAAGCGGTTTGAGCGCGAAACATCCCTGTACGTCCAAGCGAGTATTTCCCAAATGGCAGAGTTGGAGGAACCCGAAAAACGAGGTCTGAACTAACAACACCTGGCAGAACGACCTTCCTTCAGCTGAAGGGACAAGAACAGGTGGCTTTGTGCCCCCCAAACTATCGTCTTATTCTTAGCCACTTGCTCTCGTCAACAGCTGGGTTTTAAACCTTGCAGTTCTCCCCCATGCCCCATTCCAGGCGGCGCCGGAGAGAGCAGGACTTCACGTTCCTCTCCGCCAGGGGACAGGAGGCAAGGGCCCACGGCCCCAGGCGTGTACAAGTCGGGCCACTTGTGCCCAAGATCGAGTCCTGCCGGGGCGGCATCACCCGAGGACCACCCTTCAGGGCAGGCCTGCGGAGCTTCGGGGCGCGGCTGCTGTCAGCCGGGCCGAAACGCCGCGGCGGGGGCTGCGCTGGGGCGTAAGGGAATAACTCGGGGGTTTCAGGAGAGAGAGGGAGGCAAAGGGAGAGGCGGCGTGTAGACCCCCAGCCCACGGTGGGGCGCGGGAAGTCACCTCCAGGCCCCCGAGCCCTCCGTCCCGTTCCTGCCCGAACGCTTCCCAAGTCCCGGACCCGTCGCGCTCCTCTCACCGTCTCGGCTTCTGTATGCTGGGGTCCGGCACTCTGACCCCCCATTACCCCGCGGAGGAAATTCATCTTGTCGCTCAGCCACCGGTTCTACCGGCTCCTTCGGGAAAGAAAAGGTAACTTTCCCTGCACTCCGCAGGGCCTGGCCCCCAAGCCCGCACTCTGCACTCCGGCCGCCGCCACCACCGCCTCCTACTCGGCGGCCGCTCCAGCCCCCTAAGCCCGGAAACAGCAGCCGCCACCAGTCAAGATGCGCATGCGCGGGGACGTGGCATTACGTGGCGGCTCCAAGGGCGAAGGCAAAGGGGAAAAGTAGAAGAGAGAAGGCTGGTGGCTCGGATCCGCCCAAGCCCCGCCCACTGCGCAGGTCCCACCTCCCTCGGCAGGGACACGCCTCCTACTCCCGCCCTTCTCGGGTCGCTACTGCTGGCCCCAACCACCCACGTGGTAGAAGCCCGGCCCTGCCGGCTGGAGAGGATACCGGTAGTGTACGTGTTTTGGCTTGCCGGGTGTTTAATTGTCGCCGAGGGGTCTCACTGCAAGCTATCGAATCTGGGGTCGTATTTTGTTGAGTCGAAAGTGAAATTTTACTTCAGCCGACGTGACAGGTAAGGGGTCCCGGCCCCTGGGAGGGGTTGCTTGGTTTTGTGGTTTAGCAATACGAGCCGTGTGGCCTTCTGATCCTCGCAAATTGCATTTCTTTACAGGGCTTTGTTTGGTGGTAAAAAGGGTACTAGAGCCCCCTCATTCCACTGCCACTGGAGGGCGCATTTCTCAGTTCTTGCTCTGCAAACCTGTTATAAAAGGAATTCCTAGATCTTAACACCAGGTACGCCGCTATTTTCAAGTAGTGTGAGGTGGAAACCGACTGAACCCTGCATTTAGCTTGTTAGAGAAAATACATTGGTGTGTAGTGGCAGTTTGGCAGCTAGTAGCATAACATTTTGTTACTAACTCAGCCCCTGCATTTTCAGCGTTTTTTTTAAACATGAAAAATGTCATTTTTTTCAAAATGGTATGCCCTGACCCTTTTGAAATGAGATTGTCCAGGTAGGTACACATGCGTCTGGAGTAGTCTTGTAAATTTCTTGAGCCTAAAAAGCGCATGGTCTAGTTAGCTCACTGATTCATACACCTCTCTCCTTGGATGCCACATAGGTCTCAAATTCATCATTTAAAATTGAACTCATCATCTTCCCCAGCCTCCATTAACGGGGAAAAAAAAAAAAGAAATCAGTATGCTTCTTTGTGCCCTGCCACGCGCAACAGTACCACTAGCTAAATAATTGCCTAAGCTAGAAGAAGGACGCTGAGAGGAATCTTATATTCTGGATTTCACCTCCATACGTCCAATATTCAAGTCCTTTCATTTCTATTTATGGAGTATTTCTCAAACAAGTCCTCTGCTCTTCATCTTCTCTGCCTCTGGCATAGTTTAGGTTCTCATCATTTCTCACTAAGATTATAGCAGCAGCTTCCTAACTAGTTTGGCTGCATTCAAGCCCTGGCTTCCATCCAGTCCAGTCTCCAGTCCACCCTTGGGTGAGCCTCACAACGACAAAACATCTGTCCATGTTGGTCCTCTTCTTAAAATCCTCTGGTGGTTGTCCATCTGCTCCATAATAAAATTCAGTCTTCGTAGCTTTACAGGCCTGTTATGTTCTGGCTCCTGTCTCTCCAGCTCCTGCCTCCCCCACATCCTCTGAAATTATGCCTGGATATGCTCTTCCCCTCCCACCTCCTCATCAAGGAAACTCCTACCAGTTCCTTAAGACTTAACTCTGGCATCCTCTGAAAGCTTTCCCTGATATCCAGATACCTATGTATATGCTAGCACTTCGCAGTTGTTAATATATGGAAAGCACTCAATAAATGCTTGTGAAGCCAAACTGTTAGGGGTGGGACTATGTTATTCATGTTTGTATCTCTGTAGGTTAGCACTGTCATAAAAGGTGATATTAATGGATAAATGAAGATGGCATTATGGATATATGAATAGTGTGCTGAGGAGGAAGGTCCTTTTCCATCTGTGAGGTGAATGTAAATAACATATCACAAAGGCAATGGTGAAAGTTTTTTTCCTAGTGCCAAGGTTTTAAGCTTGGGTGACTTGGAGAATGGTTAGGATTATACTGCACAAAATAGTATGCACTAAGCATTGTCCTCTGCTTTAAAACTAGACACTTGACATTTGCTTCAGACATTTTCCATGGGGGCATTTTGTTGCAGCCTAAAAAAAGTGACCAATAAATGCTCAGCATTGTTACTACCAAAGTAATGTTTGCAAAGAACCTCGCCCAGTCCCTAAGCCCCACCCCTTCCTGAACCTTTCCTTGCCTTCTTCCTGTGCCTCACTGTACCCCATCATCTGGAGTGGGACTCATGGATACCTATCATGTATATTCTTTTGCAATTAAACAAACAAACAAACAAAAGTGCCTTGACATTTTAGATAAATTCTTTTAAGACACCAACCTTATCAAAGTGCCCTGCTTTGTTTTAAACTGGTGAGTATCATAGGTAACCTCATACTATGAGTTTTCCCTCCAGTTTACCTGTTTTCTTCCCTAACAGCATCCCCTGAGCAGGAAGCACTGTGGGCAGGAGGGATGGACAGTGGGTCCAGAGGACATGAGGGTGGGGCCCTCATTCTTTCCCTTGACCTCACAGTCTTGCCTCTGTCCTGGTGTCTGGAAAAGGGTAGAGCTGCTCACCACTTCCAGGCTCAAGAGAAGGTAGAAGGATACAATGGCTAATTTGTCCTCCATTTAGGGTCGGAAAGGGGAGCAGAGCCATCATGACTACAGAACAGCCATGAAATGGACTCCTTATATAAGAGAAAGGGGGTTACATGTGAATGTACTTCCACTAACTTTATAGAGAAAAGCCAAGGACAATGTCTTGTTTCTGTTTGTACCCTTTAATCATTTAGTATAATTTCTTTAATATGATAGGTGTTCAAGAACTGTTTCTTAAATAAAGGAAGAGAAAACATGAAAAATTGTGACTGCCTGACTTATGCTATTCTATTTCTGACTTTCATAAATCCAAACATTCAGGATAAGAATGCCCGAAATCATTAAAATACACATAATCAAACATTTTAACTTGGGTGACTAAAAGTGATTTTTTTAAAAACCAAACTTGGGAGGTACCTTGGTAGCTCAGTCAGTTAAGCGTTCTACTCTGGCTCAGGTCGTGGTCTTGCGGTTCATGAGGTCAAGGCCTGCATCAGGCTCTCCAGGTCGTGTGGACCCTGTTTGGAATTCTCTCTCTCTTGCTGTCTCAAAAATAAATAAACTTAAAAAATAAAAAGGTTACTAGGTCTCTTCTGACTATTCTGAGTTGCAGTTTCCCCATAATCCTCTTCCGTCTCCTCTGCTTATTTCTCTCTGTAGCACTTGTCAGTCTGATACATTATTTTCCCATATTTCATCAGATCTAAGACACCATTAAGTGTCCTTCAGAGAAAGAAAAAAAATCAAACCGTGCCAGTTGTCAGATGCATCTACCAAAAGATGCATCTCAATTTTAGGTTTCATAAAATGTGAAAAAAGTGTTCATTGTCGGACTAAGGGACTATAGTAAACATTTTACATTTTTATCTTGTTTATTGTCTGTATATCCTCATCACCAGCAGACTGTGAGCCCATTAAGGGCAGTGAATTTAGTCCTTTTGTGAAATGCTCTATCCTCAGTGTTTAGCACAGTATCTGACACATAGTAAGCACTCGGTAACTGTAATGGATGAATGAATTCCCCAGATGAGGAAATTCCTGCTTTCAGCCTGTGTGCATGGGAGTAGAAATTCTGCAGCGTTGCTAAGCATCGTGTGGCAGCCTGACTTCCTCAATAGTCTGCATTGGGGTTCTCAGAAAATTTTATTAACATGCTAATTTTAGTTTATGAATATTTTGTTGGCCTTTAATGACTAACTTCATAACTAATGTTTAGTCGTATGTAAATATAAATGTTCTGTGGGAGAAAGAATTTATATTTTTAGGACTAGATCTCAGCCCACTGGGATCTCAACCTCCCAGCGGCCAGCTTACCTGGCTTGAGGATTCACACTGATGAAATGGTTTTCATCTTCTCCTTCTCCTCTTCCTCCTCCTCTTCTTTTTCCTTCCTCCTTCTTCTTCTAAGACAGGTAATACATTCACATGGTTAAAATAAAAAGTANCAGATATACAAATGTGTATATTTAATTCCTCCGTGTTTCTCTTTTTTTTTAAATAGCACAAATAAATGTAGCCCATTGTACACACTGTTCTATACCTTTTTCCCATTTAGTATATCTTGGAGATAGTCCCATATGAGTATGTAGAGAATGTATATATCTCCATCATCCTTTCTTATTGTGTCCCATGAAGTGCTTTTCAACATATTTTTTTTAAAGTCCTAGGAATTCCTGGGGTGCCTGGGTGTCTCATTCAGTTAAGTGTCCGACTCTTGGTTTCAGCTCAGGTGAGTTTGAGCCCCTCGTTGGGCTCTGTGCTGACAGCGTGGATTCNTCAGAGCCTAGAGCCTGTTTCAGAGTCTGTGACTCCCTCTCTCTCTGACCCTCCCCTGCTCACGCTGTCTCCAAAACATTAAAAAAAAAAATTTTTAAAAAAAACATTAAAAAAAATGTAAAGTCCTAGGAGTCCTTAGGAGAGGAGAGTGCAAGAAAGAAGGTTCTGGGCCCCCATCCTGTTCCATTCAATTGATTTCATTTGTTTACATTGCCTAATTAATATGAACAAAAAGATTAAGAAGCTAGTAGAGGGGCACCTGGGTGGCTCAGTCGGTTAAGTGTACAACTTCAGCCCAGGTCATGGTCTCACATTCATGGGTTTGAGCCTCTCATCAGGCTCTGTGCTGACAGCTAGCTCAGAGCCTGTAGCCTGTCTTCGGATTCTGTGTCTCCCTCTCTCTGACCCTCCCCTGCTCGTACTGTCTCTCTCTGACTCTCAATAAATAAATAAATAAATAAATAACATTTAAAAAAAAGAATAAGTTAAAAAAATTTTTTAAAAAGAAGCTAGTAGAATTTTGAACAGTCACCTCTCTTAGGGTATGAAATGTGACCAAGGTATGGACTCACAATAGTCTCACAAGTAGTCTTAAATGCTATAGAGTCCAGGGTTCAAATTCCTACTCTACCTGTTTAGAAAGGAAATAGGGGCACCTGGGTGGCTTAGTCGGTTAAGCGTCCGACTTTCACTTAGGTCATGATCTCGTGGTTCGTGGGTTCGAGCCCCACATCGGGCTCTGTGCTGACTGCCAGCTCAGAGCCTGGAGCCTATTCCAGAGTCTGTGACTCCCTCTCTCTCTGACCCTCCCCTGCTCACGCTGTCTCTCTCTCTCTCTTTCCTAGAAAAAAGAAAAAGAATAGAAAGGAAATAAAGGTGTTAGGATTTTATTAGATAATATCTTTAACATGCTTAATACTTTAATACCTGAGACATGGTAAATGCTCCATAAAGGTTAGAGTGGAGAGTCAGATCATCTTTGGTGTGTATTATGAATTTCTTAGAAACATTTAAAGATATTATCCTATAATAGTACTTAACTGAAACTGTATTGGCTCATGTTACTGAAAAGACTGTTACTTCAGATATGGGTTGATCTAGGGCATCAAGACAATGTCCCCAGGTTTGGGACTTTCACTATTTCTGGACTCTGCTCTTTTTATTGTTTTTTCTCCTGTGGCTCCACATGGGGGCAAGATGGCTGCCAGTCCCTATAATCTCCCAGGTCTGAGTTCATCAAGGAAGACTCCTAACCTCTCTTTATGATTCACTGTATATGGTTGTGTCATGTACCCATGTGTTGGACCAATTCCTGTAGTCCAGTGTGTGATTGGCCTTGATTCACATGACCACCTCTAAAGCCAGCAGGAAGAGTCGTCTCAGCTCATCTCAAAGCATAAAGCATAAGAATAGGGGAGCAGAGACTTTCTTCGGAGGAAGTCTGGAATACTGTGCCAGGGGAAAGTTTATCAGGATAGAAAAAAACAATAGATGCTCACTGTATGCCTTAATGGACTTGACCACTTGCCAATTTCTTCTGGAAAATATTTTTTCAGCAGTGCCACTAACATATTGCTAGCCTCAGTTCCGAGGCTCTGCAAAAGGTTCAAAAGATCATGTTGCATTATTTAATAAAAGTAATTTCGCATTGCATTGTACTTATGTTTACAAGCACAGCTGTATCTTTACTCTTTTTTTAAAAATACTATGTTCCAGGTGTGTTTTCATATTTAAGAAAATACAATAAACAGAGTTGGTTCCTTATGAAACATCTAAATTGGGAACTCCCATTTTCAGTTCCAAAGGGCTTTTTCTAAAACTATCGAGGGACAGATTTATGAGATTCAGGCCCTGGCACTCTCACTGCTGTGGAGAATTTGCAGGCAGCTCTCTACCATACCCAGGACCTTCCCCCTCTCTCCCAGCCAGCTGAACAGGCAGGTCTTGAATTGCCAGGATGGAGTTGAAGATTTTATTGTCCCATTCCATAACTAGACCAAAGCTGATATTACTGGCTGACACCAAGATTTTGTGGAAGCTTAAGATGGTTTATTATAGAGTCATTGCTACCTCTAGCAGCAATCCGTGATCCTACAGCAAGTTGCTGCTGATCTGTTTCATTTGCCTGAGTCTGTGGCCCAAGTGTAGGGGGATGGGGTGTCAAGGGACTCTGTAGATCTTGGGATTAGAGTACAGTCTGCCAAGGTAGATTGGGCCTCCAGACCAGCAGGATAGTTAGCTGACCTAGACCAGAACTTTTCAAAGCCAGTCTGCACCTCTAAAGTCCACTCTGTCCCCTTTAATAAAGTTGACTATAAGGTGCCAATGTCCTGTGGTTGGTAAATACACCACGCAGATAATTGCAGTGGGCTCAGTAACGTGCAGATATTAGATGAAGGGTTCAGAACTGGCATAGGCAGATGGTTTGAGAAAAGAAGGAGTTGTTGGGTGAGGTTGTAATTCTCTGCCAGCAAGGTCAGGTATCCATTGCAGAGAAACGGAAGATTAGAAGGTCATGAGCACAGAGAAGGGAAAAAGAGAAGTCTTCTCTTTGACTTGACTATTTCCTGATGCTGCTTATATGGGATCTCCTAAACACCACACTAGTAGGTAGTATGAAGAGCCAGAAGAGCTGAGTTTGCTCTCTCCACTACCTGCTCCCTACCTCCAATACTCCCATACACACATGGGTTTTCCGGGGCAGGACCAAAGCCTGTGAGACCTAAGCAACCCAGACCCAAGTCCTAAAACTGTTACCTCTCTCCCAGCTATGTGAATAGTGACTCCTAAATAGCCCAAGAGTCCAAGGTCCCAATAGGTCATTGCCACAAACAGTCTCCTTCCTGTGGGGGCCCTGCTATCTAGGTCTGGTTCTAGTATCTGGGTCAGAGCAAAATGACTCTACTAGTATTTTGGTATTTATTTCAGGGTATAGTAAGTTTTAAGATCTTTGTTTTTAAAAAAAGTTCATGATTCATGCCTTTTAAAACAAATCAATGAAACTACATATTTAACACATTTCATTTTCATAGAAATTAGCAATTCCAAACTTGGCTGTGTCTTTGCATGTCTTGAGCTTTAGCTCTTCTGCCGAGAGCTTTTAGAATCTGGTCTTCTGGATTGCTGCTCAGGTCTAGCCAGAGTCTCTCCCCATATTTTATTTTACCCTGCCAGTCTGGGAAGGATAGTCTTTCCTGTGGGCCAACTCCTGTCTTCCCCAGCAGAATGAGCCACTTTGTTTGTACAGCCTTTCTTCTGGAA
>NW_027527930.1:7081908-7134591 GCF_008692635.1 Crocuta crocuta | reverse complement strand
GGTGTTATGGGTTGGGGAGGTGGGGCTGCAGGAGCTGACTGAGGATTAGAAGGGCTTCTATGAAGGGGAGAGGAGGCAAAGAAGAGGAAGGGGATAGAGCGGCAAGAGATCTGAGAAACTGAATGAAACTGCTGACTAATATCTGCAGCTAGAGTATTACACCCACGTAAATATAGTTGTTTTTTCCCCCAGTACTTAAAATAGCTCAGTATAGCAGAATACCAAAAACAGTTGTGCTTGGTTTCTTGAACTACTGATTCAGCAAACATTTGAGCCTCTGTCCTCTGAGACAGGCCCTGCCCTAGGTACTCTTCTGTGTGTTTATCATTCTGGAATTCTAGAAATCCTTATTCCTGTTTCACAGAGAAAGAAGCCTGGGCTTCAGCGTGGCATAGACCAGAAAGGCAAGTTTGTTTTTTTTTTGTTTTTTGTTTTTTTACAAATAGTTTATTGTCAAATTAGTTTCCACATAACACCCAGTGCTCATCCCCACAAGTGCGCTCCTCCATGCCCATCACCCCCCTCCCCCCCACATCCATCAGTCCTCAGTTTTTGTCAGCATTCAAGAGTCTCTCATGGTTTGCCTCTCTCCCTTTCCCCCACCATTTCCCCCCTTCTTCTCCCCCTTGTTCCTCAGTTAAGTTCCTCCTAATCCTCCTATACGTGCAAACATATGATATTTGTCCTTCTCTGCCTGACTTATTTCGCTCAGCATAACACCCTCAAGGTCCATCCATGTTGCTACACATAGCCAGATTTCATTCCAGAAAGGCAAGTTTTTGTTTGCAAAGCTAGACAGACCTGGGTTTTCATTCTAGTCTTGCCAGTTTTAGACAGTGTAGCCTTGGGCAAATTCCTTTACTTTGCTGTATCAGTTGCAATGACCATGTGCTACAACAACAGGAAATCAAAGAGTATCTTAAATTAGGATGTAGGAAGTACAGCATTGACACAGAGGCTCTAAGATATCATCTGGGATCTAAGCTAGAATCTTTCCGCTCAGCCATCCTTGGCTTGAGGCTTTTATCCTTGTGGTTACAAGTTGGCTGCTTTGTCTCCAGCATTCATCCTTATTCTGAAAAGAAGAAGGGCAAGGGTGAAGGGCCAAGAAAATAAAAATAAAAATAAAGATTTTTAGAGTAAAGAAGGGAGAATAAACACTGAGCAGTTTGGCAACCTAGGAGCATCATTGTAAAGATCAAATTAAATAATGTTTATAAAATGTTTACCAAGAAGCCAGTAGTAACACAGTTGATTCTTAAAAATACCCTCCTCGGGGCTCCTGGGTGGCTTAGTCGGTTAAGCGTCCGACTTTCGCTTAGGTCATGATCTCGCGGTTCGTGGGTTCGAGCCCCGCGTCGGGCTCTGTGCTGCCTGCCAGCTCAGAGCCTGGAGCCTGTTTCGGAGTCTGTCACTCCCTCTCTCTCTGACCTTCCCCTGCTCACGCTGTCTCTCTGTCTCTCCCCTAGAAATAAATAAAAATATTAAAAAAAAAAAATACCCCTCCTCTGGGGTGCCTGGGTGGTCCAGTCATTTAGGTGTCCGGCTCTTGATTTCAGCTCAAGCCATGATCTCACAGTTCATGGAATCAAGCACTCAAGGTGCAGAGTCTGCTTGGGATTCTCTCTCTCTCCTGCTCTATTCTGCCCTCCCCCTCATCAAAATAAATTAATTAATTAAAAAAATACCCCTGCCCAACTTGTGAGGGCAGGTATTTATTTACTTATTTAATCAATCACTGTGGTCACAGAGGTAATAAATAGAGCAGATAATAAATAGTCACTACACCTCAGTTTCCTTTTACTGGTTTAGAAATTCTGTATTTTCTTAAATCTTTTGGCATCTCTTCAGCTACACCACTAAAACTACCCCTATGCTGTATTAATCTATACAACTGCTTATAGAATGGTTGGTTCTAGGACCATTTACTAAGAGAGCATTACATGGATATTAAATAAGAACTTCATTAAATTTCTTTATGTTTGGGCATGTTCGCCTCCTTATAGTCTAAGACATTTGTTATTTTGGGGAGCAAATGGCTATTTATTCCCCCAGGGATCATACTTTGGAAAGACCTGGGTGGGGAAAATGGTAAGAGAATAATGGCATTTGCTCAGTCTTATAAATAAACACAACTGTATGTTTTATTGATTCTTTGCAGTTTTTAAAATATTTAACAGAGAGAGGGAACTGTAAAAATCTTTCCTCCTCTGCCAGTGAAAAGAATTGGAATTTTAAAATTCCCTTGTCACAGAATCAGTATGTAAGATCATGAAAATTTAATGCCAATTGGCAGCAAAGTCTCACTTCATTTAACTGAGAATTTCACACTGAACATCAGGGAATTATAATATCAATACAGGTCAAAAATAAAAAATGATGGCAGAAAAGTAGTAAGTCAAGATACAAATTGTGTATACTGAATGACCATAGCTAAGTTTAAAATATAAACAGAGGAAGAAGCCTAGAAGGAAATGCAGTAAGGTGTGAATTTAGAGTGGTTATATTTTAGTGTGAAGATCCTAGATAATGTTTTCTTCTTTCAACTGTTCCATAATTTTCAATGGATACTTTTTTTAAACAAGAATGCTTTTAAAAAAATAATCATCAATAATAAGAAACTTAGAAAAGATATTAAATAGAAACAGTTTTGGAAGAGAAACATCTGGATCCCTGAAAAACACTATTAGTTTCCTTGGGAGAGGAAGGCCAAGGGGCCCCATTTTGCAGCTGATGCCTGAGCCTGAATCATCTACTTTGATACCATCTCTTTTCTTCCCTTCCATTTTCCTTTTCCTTTATTACTCTTTTCCTCTTAATATAAGGTAGGTTAAAAGATTAATTATAAGAAAAAGACCATTTTGTATAGTAGAGTGAACAGTATACTTGAAAGCCAGCCAGACTTGGATTTGAATCCTGACATCACCATTTATTCATTCAGCAAATGTTATCTGAGCAGCTACTATGCCACCTACTATCTTAGGCATTGAGGATTCACCAGTGATTAAAAATAAACAAAAATGGGGCACCTGGGTGGCTCAGCCAGTCAAATGTCCAACTCTCGGTATCAGCTCAGGTCATGGTCTCACGGTTTGTGAGATCAAGACCCATGTCAGGCTCTGTGCCGACAGCACTGAGCCTGCTTGGGATTCTCTTCCTCTTTCATTGCTCCTGCCCTGATCTCTCTCTCTCTCTCTCTCTCTCTCTCTCTCTCTCTCTCTCCTCCCCCCCAAAAAAAATAAACTTTAAAAACAAATTTAAAAAAAAAGTCTGCCTTTGTGCAATGTATGTTCTAGTAGGGGAAGACTATGTGAGTTAAGAGGCCCTGGGAAGACCCCTGGATCAAAAAATACCTGCCCAGCCTGATGATTACAATGCATAAAAGTAGGGTATGAAAGACTTAGCTCTTTGGATCAACAAATATCTTCTTTCAAAGTGCAGATGTCAGTGGAAAGGTACATCATTAAACTGTTATGTGTTAGCATAAATTAATTGTCATATGTCTTTAGCAATGAGAGCCATGCTTTGTAAGAATAAACACTTCACTTGAAGAGAGGACCCTTGGATAATATTCAGGAATATTGTGTGGGTTTCAGACGAGGCAGTATGAATGTCCTCTGGCAACAGGTGACTTAGGAAGGACCAGAAAGAGGAGAAAAGAACACGGATAGGATTCTAGGAACAAATTTTACCTGTAACACATTAGTTTGTTTGGGGAAATGATCTAAAATTCTTCCCAAATTTAGGTACTACGCTTCTTCCTTCTCTTTGCAGCCCAGTCTTTTTGAGAGTGCCTTATAACCTGGATATTCCAGATTCTGGAATATAGAGGGATATATCTGTGGCCTTCCCAAATCCTCATTCTCAAATACTCCTACTAGAGTGTACCATTCCCCACCCTCCCAAAATGTATAAGGTCTAAATAAATAAAAACCAGGGTGCCTGGGTGGCTCAGTACATCAAGCCTCTGACACTTGATTTAGGCTTAGGTCGTGATTGTATGGCTCATGAGATTGAGTCCTGTATCAGGCTCTGCAGTGACAGTGTGGAGCCTGCTTGGTATTCTCTCTCCCCCTCCCTTTGTCTTTCTCAAATAAACTTAAGAAAAAATAAAAAGGGGTGCCTGGATGGCTTAGTCCGTTAAGCTTCTGATTATTGGTCTCAGCTCACGTCAGCTCACAGGTTTGTGAGTTTGAGACCCGCATCAGGCTCTGTGTCATTAGTGCAGAGCCTGCTTGGGATTCTATCCCTCTCCCTCTCTCTCTGCCTCTCCCCTCGTTGCTCTATGTCTCAAAATAAATAAGGAAAGTTAAAAACACACACACACACACACACACACACACACAAAAACCAAAAACAGTAAGAAAGAATATAGCCCCACTGAGGTACAAATTCCGGCCCTCTGCTCTTCAGTAACTTGCCTCTTGCTCACATTTTTAAATGAAAGTTTACTAATAAAATTTAAAATATGTAGGTGCCAACATTCTGCTGTCATTTACACTTGCATCTTTCTCTCCTCTCTCTGGTTTACCCTTCATCTCATCCACAGTGTTGCCTCTATTCCTATTCTGAAATTGTACAATGTAAAGTTGTAAAGAAGTTCTAAGTTCTGTCACAGCCTAGGGCCCCTCCTGTTTAAAGGAACAGAAAGTGGTGTAAAATAATTCCAGTCAAAGAAGGTGTAAGGTTATAGGGGAATCTTCCAGGAAATATTCAGGAAGTACAGCCCAACCCTTTGAGAACTAGAGCATCAACATACTGGTACTATGTGGAGCTTGTGTGTGTGTGTGTGCGCGCGCGCGCGCGTATGTGTATGTGTGTGGTATATAGTCCGTGTCAGTCAAGCTTCATAGTATCTTTTCTGTGCTTTCTTTCCGTGAGTCTGTTCTACTCCCTTGCTTCTTTCTGAGACTTGCTTTCTCTGCTGATTCATGTCCCATCTGCTGCCATTATGTTAGGCTTGGACTAATGTCACTGCCCCAACCCTGGCCCAAGCTCAGCATAACCTCACAGCCGAGATCCTTCTTTTTTTTTTTAATTTTTTTTTAATGTTTTATTTATTTCTAGGAGAGAGAGAGAGACAGCGTGAGCAGGGGAGGGTCAGAGAGAGAGGGAGTCACAGACTGAAACAGGCTCCAGGCTCTGAGCTGGCAGTCAGCACAGAGCCCGACGTGGGGCTCGAACCCACGAACCGCGAGATCATGACCTAAGCGAAAGTCGGACGCTTAACCGACTAAGCCACCCAGGCGCCCCTAATTTTTTTAATGTTTATTTATTTTGAGAGATAGAGACAGAACATGAACAAGGGAGGGGCAGAGAGAGAGGGAGACACAGAATCCAAAGTAGGCTCCAGGCTCTGAGCTGTCAGCACAGAGCCCGATGCGGGACTTGAACCCAGGAGCAAGACCATGATCTGAGCCGAAGTCAGATGCTAAACCGACTGACCCACCCAGGTGCCCCCAGCCTAGCTCCTTCTAACTGACTCAGTATGACTCTGGAAACCTCATCTCCACAGGTGTTTTTCCTGGCCCAAGTGGGACCTGTGCTTATTAATGTTGCATTATTATTACCTGTGTTCTCCTTTATCTTGGCCTACAGAGTTTAGGTGGGGTGGGAGGAAAATTTAGTGTTTTCTGTTGTGAAGACCCATTGATCTTTGGTTTTACCAGAGTGTAGTAATAGTTGGTATTATTTCTTCTTTTTTTAAATATTTTTTTTTAAATTTATTTCTAGGAGAGAGAGACAGAGAGACAGCATGAGCAGGGGAGGGTCAGAGAGAGAGGGTGTCACAGACTCTGAAACAGGCTCCAGGCTCTGAGCTGGCAGTCAGCACAGAGCCCGACGCAGGGCTCGAACCCACGAACCGCGAGATCATGACCCAAGCGAAAGTCAGACGCTTAACCGACTAAGCCACCCAGGCGCCCCTAGTTGGTATTATTTCTTAACAACAACAATCAGTACCAACAGGTCCTTGCAGTAAGCACTGTATATATTGTCTCCATTAACTGTCTTAATGTCACTATTTTCATCCTTTTTATGCAAGAGGAAACTTGAAGGAGGGAGGTAAAATAGCTCAGTGGCTGAGATTTGATCTGAGATTTCCGACTGCAGAGCCTGAGCCCTCTCCTGCTCTCCCATGTCAATCTGTAATCATTTCATTGGTTGTTCCTGGCAATTGCCTTAGTTTAACCCTGGTACTTACATCCCCAGACTAAGCTGTCTCATTTTGGGGAAGTGGATAACTTGTGGGAAGGGGAACACTAATCAGTGGGTTACAGAAGTCTGCCCAGTAACGTTGTTGTTTCCAGTCTGTGACAAAGCAGTGTTCTTGCCAGAACATATGGGGACAAGATGAGACTGCTCTCTCTGTTTCTCATGTCGAGCCACCCGCCAACTCTAGCAGCAGTCCAAATGGACACTACACTTTGCCATTTATATAAGCTGTTGTTAATGTTCAATAATAGGTCAGTGCTTAGCACCTGGCACACTACCTGGTACGTGGTGGGATGATCAATAAGCTTCTCCCCGCCATTAAACTGAACTAGCCAACTTTAGATTTTATACTCATAAAATTGAAGCCAAGGGTCATCAAAGTTGGTGTCTTATTGCATTTGAGTGGCTGTAACAGAATACCATAGCCTAGGTGGCTTAAAACCAACAGAAATTTATTTCTTACAGTCCTGGAGGCTGGGAAGTCCAGGATAATATGCTGGCAGATTCATGACTGGTAAGGACCCACTCACTTCCTGGTTCATAGATGGCTGGCCTCTTACTGTGTCCTCATATGGCAGAAGGGACAAAGGAGCTTTCTTCGGTCTCCTTTGTAATTGTAACTAATCCCACTTGGAGCCCTCTTGGCCTGATAACATCCCAAAGGCCCCATCCAAAGTATCACATTGGGGTTTAGGATTTCAACATATGAAGATTTGTCACACAAATACTGAGACTTGAGCACCAAGTTAGTGTTGAAGGGAATCATGATTAACAGGCTAGCAACCTTTGGGATAGATGATTCTGTTTTAAAAAATGTAATATTTATTCATTTTTGGGAGAGAGTGGGGGAGGGGCAGAGCGAGAGGGAGACAGATGATCCAAAGCAGGCTGGGCTCACCTGAGATCATGACCTCAGCTGCAGTTGGACGCTTAACTGACTGAGCCACCCAGGTGACTCCCCCCGACAAAAAAATGTTTTTTAAGACACTTTTTAAATAAAAAACTTTAAAGATCACAGTGGAGGTGATCAGCTGGACCATAATCACTCTGTTCCCCAAGATGTATCTTCTTAGGTCCCTTTCACATTACTGCTGTCACCAACATGTTGGCCTCTAGGAGGCACTGTTTCCCCTCCGAGGTCAGGGGCTAGAGGAGGTGAATCAAGTATTCAGCTGAACCTAACTGAAGCTGGCTACTGTCGGCTAGAAGCTGCTGCAGGGAAACAGATGGAGGAGAGTAATGCCATTCAAGGTAAACTGGTTATTAGAAGAGTTTATTGATCCTTAGCTCGCAGCTCACTGGGGGTCCTGAATCCCTAGCTCTTAGACTGTCGGCACTCCTTATTCCCAATATCCAGGAATCCTTTATTGGGCTTGGTGCTTCAGGAGCTGGGGCTGAACAAAACTGCAAGGTCCCTTCTCAGAGCCAAGCTTAGTGGGAAAGAGGGATAGTCCCCTAAAGTCCAGGCCAAGAGTCTGGGCATGGGACAAGTCCTGACAGCCTTCCTTAGACACCCTCACAGTGCCTAGTTTTTTGGTTTGGAATTAAGTATACTTCTCTTCAGATATCTAGCACATGGCATAGACCTAACTTAATTGTCGCTACCCTTAATAATAGAGGGTCCGTTTGTTACATAAACATTTGCCTTTACTATGAAATAATTTTTATTTTAGGTACACGTTGGCCAGAAAGCAGCTATTAATAGTAACTGTAGCTAAGAAAACCAATTAGCGAATTCATTCAATTAGGATTATGCCTACATTTTTGTTCTCAAGATTTGTTCCCAAGTTTCAATATTTAGTATTAAATAATAGTCTACCTTCATAAAATCCAATTCCACTCTAAACAAATGCCATAAAGCTTGAAAAATACAAGCTGATTTCAATTTTATAAAGTTTTTTTTTATAGATTTTTTTTTAAATGTTTTATTTATTTCTAGGAGACAGAGAGAGAGACAGCATGAGCAGGGGAGGGTCAGAGAGGGAGGGAGTCACAGACTGAAACAGGCTCCAGGCTCTGAGCTGGCAGTCAGCACAGAGCCTGACGCGGGGCTCGAACCCACGAACCGCGAGATCATGACCTAAGCAAAAGTCGGACGCTTAACCGACTAAGCCACCCAGGCGCCCCTCAATTTTATAAAGTTTATATTTAACAAGACAAAGGCCCAATCAATGTTTTCTATATTGATTTGTTAAACCGAAGGATTAGAATTAAGCTAACCGGGGCACTTGGGTGGCTCAGTCTGTTGGGCGTCTTGATTTCAGCTCAGGTCATGATCTTGTGGTTCCTGAGTTCAAGCCTCACACTGGGCTCGTGCTGACAGCTCAGAGCCTAGCACCTGCTTCAGATTCTGTCTCCATGTCTCTCCCTGCTCCAGTCCCGCTCCCACTCTTGTCTCTCTCTCTCAAAAATAAATAAACATTTTTAAAAAAGGAATGAAGCAGGGCACCTGGGTGCCTCAGTTGGTTAACCGTCCAACTTCAGCTCAGGTCATGATCTCATGGTTCGTGGGTTTGAGCCCCACGTGTTGGCTCTGTGCTGACAGCTAGCTTAGAGCCTGGAGCCTGCTTCAGATTCTGTATCTCCCTCTCTCTCTGACCCTCCCCTGACCATGCTGTCTCTCTCCCTCTCTCAGAAATAAATTAAAAAAAAAAAAAGGAATTAAGCTAACCAGTAATGATGCTTTATTGAAGAAATATGAATGGCATCCTCATTTATCAGTTTGATAATTGTCTTAAATGTTATAGATATATTTAAAAATGTTATAGATACTGTCTGAGGTCCATTCCTTCACCCTAACATGATTATGAATGTGTAATTTTACCTGGGGACGAGAGGGTCATATATTATATACACACCTGTCTTTTAATATACTCTTCTCCCATCAAACACAATTCCACTTATATACTTAGGTATTTGTTTTCACATTTCCCTTCTGCTGTTAAGGTGATTAGCTTTCAGTTTCTACTACTGTACATAATAGTCCTTCCACTCTTAATTTGCTACTTGTGATCTAATGTAGACCTTTAGCAGTGGGCAACTTTTATTGAGCACTTACTATGTTCCAGGCTTTGTTCCCAGGACTTTGTGTACATTAGTTAATATAAGCCTCATAAGCAGTCTACAGGGAAGGCACTATTATCATTCCTATTCTGTAACCATTTGGCCAAATTCCTACAACTACCAAGAGGCAGAGCTTGGGATTCAAACCCAGTCCAGCTCCAGAGTTTATAACAGTATAGAATATACAATACTGCCTCAATATCCAGGTTTATTAGAATAGCTTAAGTTTAAGAGTAAGTAGGATCTTCATAGAATTTCCAGAGTACTCACCTGTGAATTATATTTTGCTGCATATATAACCTCTTGGAGACCATTTCCTCATCCATAAAATGAAAATAATGGAACTGGGCTGATAGGACTGCTGTGAAGATTCAAGGGGTGATATGTGTTTCTGTTATGTATATGTGTGTGTATGTGTGTGTGGTAAGTTCCTGTGTTTACATACATGTGTACGCACATGTGCACCTTACACAGTGCCTGTTCATTATTTTAAGCACCATTCCTGTGCTCGATAAATGATAGCTATTACTACTACTATCCATGAATTTTAAGGACACCAAAACTTCCTGACGTCTAGTTGGTAGATGTGGAGACGCCTTTACATTCATCCCTTCTTCATAGCCCTCTTCCCAGCGCTCCTTCACTTCCTTTTTAAGGACCCTGCCACTGCTCATTTAGGAGCTCCCCTAAGTGGCGGTAGAAGAAATTTTCTAGGGGCTTCGGCTCCTTAGCCTGGGGGCCTTCTCCATGCTCACACTCCCTTCTTCCCAACCTGCCTTCGGTTCCCTACTCTCTTCTCAGGAGCCCCCTCTCCCCCAGGCCAGAGAATGCCTGTGGAGCTCTGTCCTGCTTTCACTGTGAGAATCAAAAGATTTCTATCAGGCTTAGGCTTCTAGCTTTCTCTGGGTGGGCCTCCACCTCCCAGGTAGCCTGAGGGTGCAGCACAGGATTTCAGGGGTGTTGTTTCCCCAAGTGGGCAGTTTGCATCTCCGAAGAACTCCCAAGTGGGATCATCAGGCTTGTAAATGTACTATTCAAGACCCTGCCCTCCCTGAGGATTAGCCCCTCTGGGCACTTCCTCTTCTAGTTTTGCAGGATTTAGGAGATCTCAATACAGGGCTAGAGATTAAAATAAGTAAGTAAAATGATTGTTAAGAAATCAGAGGTGTATACGTTTTGCCTAAGATCCAAAATGTATTTGGATCCTAAGGTGGACGAGAGATGTTGCCAACAAACAAAGTTATATTTAGGTGGAAATTATCTTTAAAACTCAAAGAATGAAATGACCCTGAGATCACCTTATGAATCCAATGAATAGCAGAAGAAGGGATGAAATCATGAATTAAAGGTAAGATATTATGCCAGCTACCTAAGTTGTTAAAGGGGCTCCCTGCCTTCTGTCTTCCTCCTGAATTGTCCTTTCTTCTTGCTGTGACCTGTGATATTTTTTCAAATGTTTATTCATTTTTTGAGAGAGAGCGTGAGTTGGGGAAGGGGCAAAAAGAGTGGGAAAAAGGATCCAAAGCGGGCTCTGTGTGGACAGCAGTGAGCTCGATGAGGGGCTCGAACTGAGCTCATGATCTGAGCTCAGGTCGGATGTTTGACCAATTTGAGCCACTAAAGCGCCCCTGGCCTGTGATATATTTAAGAAGACCTCATCTGGTTTCTCTCTGGGCTAACACACCTCAGTACCCACTCCTCTGCCCCCCACCCCTGCATTGCACTCAGGATAAAATTCAGCATGTGTGATTTATTATGGCCTCTCGGCCTTCAAAATTTGCCTTGTCCCTCCCCACCCCCAGTCCTCTGCTCCTCTTCAGTGCCCCTTGTTCTTACCTCCAGAAGTCTGCCTCTGCTTACCCTCCGGCTGGACCCTTCCCATCCCCAAAATTGGCTCCTACTCATCCTTCAGTTTTCAATTTGGAAGACACCTCCCCCACCCACTGAATCTGGTGCTCCCCTAGATCTTACCCCCATGGTGTTACACCTGTTTGCTACACCCAGTTAAGCAGATTTCAGGAGGACTCAGTCTTCACGAGACCAAGAACCCTGTTTTGTCTGTTTCACGGGTCTACGCACAGTTCACTGTTGGGCCTTCTAGACGTTTAGTAAGTAGTTGTTGAATGAAAGGATTGGGGGCAGAGGAACCTGGTGGCAGTTGCCTAACTGGGAAGTTTATGGATGGAGGGCTGAGAGGTGGAGTCTAGTGGGCTGCTGGCTGCTTCCTCACACCCAGCTGCTGTCAGAGCCTGGCCCTCATAACTGATTCACAAATTGCTTGAAACACTGGGAAACCGGCTTCTGCACCACCCTCAGGTTTGCTCATATGTTAATGGGTAAGAAGAAATATTAACTGTCAGGAGGAAGGACCCCCTGCCAACAATTTCTCACCCTATAGGAAGCTACAGGGAATCCATATTGAAATCAGCAGGTTGCATGTGGGACCTCCCTCCCGCTTCTACTGGAACAAAAGAATGTGAGGGATTTTAGAGATGACAAACCACCCTTTTCACTGACTCCTTCATCTGTAGATCGATTTATATATTCAGTCTGGTTATGGTCCAGGTTGATCCCGTGGAATAATTGGGAAATCTTTTCTGGATCACTTGATTGATCTCTGCTCTGTCTGATGTGAATCTCATTTCCAAATCCAGGGTGGGTATGTGTGCAGGGACATCATGGCAGTAATTACCTTGCTGCAGCTTCCATACATAGTCCTGCTAATGAACCCATACATAATGCTTTGTCTTATGATAGGGCATTAGGAAGATTTAAAATNGGGTTAAGCAGCTAACTCTTGATTTCAGTTCAGGTCATGATCTCTTGGTTCCTGGGTTCAAGCCCCGTGTCGGGCTCCAAGCTGACAGTGCACAGCCTGCTTGGGATTCTCTCTCCATCTCTCTCTCAAAAATAAATAAATAAACTTAAAAGAATACATAAAAATTAAGCATTTGCAAAGAAATACTGGAAATGCTAGATTATAAGGTTGTCAGGGAGAAAAAATTTTTCTTCTACTCTTAGGTTCAGTTGTTGGGAACCTTTGAGTTAAACTAACATAAGACAGGGGTGTTTGGCTGGCTCAGTTGGTAGAGCATGTGGCTCTTATTCTTGGAGTCATGAGTTCGAGCCCCATGTTGGGTATAAGAGATTGCTTAAGTAAACTTAAAGAAATCTTTTAAAAAAGAAACTAATAAGAGACAAATTGGCAAGAAAAGGACAAAATTTAATCACGTTTTTATTAACATGTCTCTAAGGGCCAATTAGAATTTGGGGTTTGTACTATACCATCTTAATGGAGGAAGAGAGTAAGGGGAAGGGCACTTACTGGAAAACAAAAGACTTTTTTTTAATGTTTATTTATTTTTGAAAGAGAGAGACAGACACAGAGTGCAAGCAGGGGAGGGGCAGAGAGAGAGGAAGACACAGAATCTAAAGCAGGCTCCGAGCTCCAGCTATCAGCACAGAGCCTGTCCCTCTAACTTAAGAATTTACGAATCTCTAGATCATGATCTTAGGCAGAGTCTGACATTTAACCAACTGAGCCACCCAGATGCCCCTAAAACAAAAGACTTCTTAATGAGGGAAGGAGATGGGGAAAAAGGACATTATGGGAAAACACATGATATGTGTTTTTTCGTAAAGAATTTTTAAAATTTTTTGTAAAGAATAATGGCCCCTAAGAAGGGCAGATAGGAGAAAGGGTAGTTTTAGGTGTGGTGTGGAGACTTCTCAATGTCTCTGGTGATAAGAATCAGTGTAACCAATTTGGGTTCTTTTGAGTGTTGAGTTTGGAAACTCTGCTTTTAGGCACATAAAAGATTTCAGGAACTCAAATGGCTTCTGCTCAAATAATTTTTGTGCCACAGTGGCATATTCTGAACCCCTTCATGGTCTTTTTTTCCCCCCCTCTGGAGTATTCTAGTGGGTAGAAGAGAGTTGGTTAAAATTGTTCTCCAAAATTATATCAGAATTTGTATTTGAGCCCAGAAAACTATCTAACAAGTGGATAGAATATAAAAGAAACATAAACAAACACAATGACGAGGATATTATTTACTGGGTCCAGAAGATACTATGGTCCCAAGTGTAAAACACTGCCTAGTCAACAGGATTTCTTTTAGCAAATTAAGGGGCATAAGTAAAACCTGGGTGGCTCAGTTGGTTAAATGTCCAAATCTTGGGTTTTGGCCCAGGTCATGATCTCATGGTTCGTGAGTTCCAGCCCCGTGTCAGGCTCTGTGCTGACAGCACGGAGCCTGCTTGGGGTTCTCTTCCTCTCTCTCTGACCTTCCCCAGGTTTGGCTCATGTGCTCTCAAAATATGTATTTGTTAAAAGGGGTGAGGCATAAGAAAAATATTTTATTCAAACCAAATGGTTTAAAATCATTAGTCCAATTTTATTTAAATTTTTCCCCTTTTTTAAGGGTGGCATTTAATAAACTCTAATAGTATATTGTCAGCATGCGCTTTTTTTTTTTTTTTTTGACAATAGAAAGAAATAGTCTTGGGGCACCTGGCTAACTTTTGATCTGAGAGTCATGAGTTTGAGCCCCATGTTGGGTGTAGAGATTACTTAGAAAAAATAATCAACTCATTCATTCAAAAAAGACTTACCGTACCAGCACTATTTTATTTGCTAGGAGTTTATTTTAGGCCTGATTTTGCGAGATACCAAAAATGGATAAGAAAAATAAATACAGGATTAAAAAGACAGAGTGCTTACTATCCCAAGGGAGAAGAAATAAACGAAAACTCTTACAAGTAGCCATCAAAAGAGACAGAGCAAAACCAGGGGTGTAGGTCAAGCAACCCTAATTCCTTAGAGTTGGTCGTTTGTGGCAGAAGATGGATTTAGGTCCAGCAGAGAGACCTATTGAATACCTACAAAACAATGCAGCGGAACCTATCTTTGTGAGAAATAGAACATAGAGGAATAAGTTTCCTGGGTGTCTATTGAGTTGGCAGAATAACCTCATCTTATTGGAGCCCACTTAAAGAGTAATGACACTTTCTGGAATTGTGGGCCAGATTAGAAAACTTTCAACTGAGCTGGAAACGGCTAAATTTAGAGAATACAGGGTTGAGAAGATAAACTGGGGTAAAAATTATATGCTCTCTGAGCAGTTATCTGTAATTTGTACACTATATGGTTTCCATGTATTATCTAATTTAACTCTTACAACGATGCAATGAAGTACTAGTATAATGTCAACTTTACAGAAGATGAAACAAATTATGTAACTATTATTTTACTGAACATTTATTTCCTGTTTTATTCTATGCTAAATTAAACACTCATTTCATATTCTTAGGTATAAGTTTTTATTTATGTTGAATTCTTTGCATATTTTAATAGATAACACAAGATTGTTTTTCCATATTTGCTACGATTATAAATACTAGGAAAAAACCACGAACATTTAGAAGGAAATAAAAGTGCTAACAGTGTTTGTATTTGGTCATGTAATTGCGGCACATCTATTTTTCTTCCCATTTTCCACATTTCCATATTGAGCATATATTAGTTAAAATAATAAAGTTATGAATAAAATGATATAGTATAGATTATAGTAATGTAGCCTCATAGCTGAAGGAAATATTCATAAAAGCAGTAACTACAAGAGAAACATCTCATTAGAAGGCATGATGCAGACATAAAATCTGAAATATTACATATTATGTTGTAGTACATAAACTAATTAGAATCACGTTTTATAAATGCTTTATAAGACATGTAAACACAGCCAATGTTAGAGGAGGTTGACTGAGTGGTCCAATTTACAGAGAAAAGGAAGAAAGTTGGCGAGCCAGGCTGAAGCAGTGACTAGTTATACTATAGTCAGCTTCTTACTGATGTGTGGTTTTGAACAATTTGCCCCACTTGTCTGAGACTCCATTTCCTCTTCTGTAAATGGAAATAATGATTTCCACTGTGCCAGTCTTTGCTGAGGACGGATTAACAGCCCATTGGAGTGGGTTCAAAAAGGATAGAAGATGAATTAGAGACAGCAAGTATAGACAACGCTCGAGTTTTACTCCGAGGAAAAGCAGAGAAGTGGGGTAGCTAGCGGGGAATATGGGAAGTGAAGTTTGTTACTGTTTTTCAGCGGGGCTATTTTAAAGCATGTTTATGTGCTAATGGGAATGATCCAGTGGAGAGGGAAAAACTGATGATGATGGGTAAGTGCAGGAGGGGTGTTCTTGAGCCCCTAGGGGCCCGGGGAGGCTTGGCCTTAGATAGGAGCACAGTATAGGGAAAGCAACAGGTAGGAAGGAGTGGTGCGTGCGGATGCAGGAGAATATACGAAGGTGCCCTGATTGCCTTGCCACGCCGTGTTGCGGGCACGTGATTAAGCCCCTCCCTCCAGCAAACTGAGCGCACAAAGGAAACCCATTGGGAGGGTAAGTGGGGAGAAGTCTGGAAACTTGAGGAGAGCAGAAGACGCAGTTACCTAGGAGAGTAAATTGATAAGAAATACCGCGCCATTGCAGAGGTGGCAGATGGAGGGCTGCAGGAAGTCTGTAGGCAGGAATTTGAAGATCAGAAGACAGCCTCGTGTGTTTTCCTCCAGGCGCAGTGACTGGGCTAAAGACAAGGTGGCGCAGGGTTGTTTTCCTTCTAAAAGCTCCAGGGGAGAATCGGTTTCCTTGCCTTTGCCAGTTTCCAGAGGCCACCTGCACTTCCTGGCTCATGGTCCCTCCTACATCTTCAAAGCCAGCAACTGTCCGCGTCTTTCAGTCTCCTTCATACATTCTGCTTCTTTCCTCAGGTCACCTTCTCTCCACTGTTGACCCTCTTGCCTTCTTCTCAGAAGGACCTATGTGATTACTTTGGGCCTATTGGGATAATCCAGGATAATCTTCCCATCCCCAGGTCCTTAATCAACATCTGCAAAGTCCCTTTTTGCCATGTAAGGTAACATTCACAGGTCTGCAGGTTAGGACATGGGCATCCTTGGGAGGACCATTATTCTGTCTCCCGCAGTAAAGTTGAATATATTTTCATATGATTATTAGCTTTTTGTATTTCTTTTGTGAGTTGCCCATTCTTGACATTTTTTTCTCTTAGCTATTAGTCTTCTCATTCACTTGTAATAACTCTTTATCCTAATAAAGCATTCTGCATATTTCCCCCTTGTTTATTGCTTGCCTTTCAATTTTATTTGCAAGATACTATCTAATTCACAAAAATACAGTACCATTTTAAAACTTTATATTTTGGGAAATGTCAAACAAAGTGGAGAGAATACTGTATTAAATCTCTACATATTCATCACCAAGTTTAAATATCGATTTAAGACTATTCTTATTTTGGGGTGCCTGGGTGGCTTAGTCGGTTAAGCGTCGGACTTTCACTTAGGTCATGATCTCGCGGTTCGTGGGTTCGAGCCCCGCGTCGGGCTCTGTGCTGCCTGCCAGCTCCGCGCCTGNAAAACATTTAAAAAAAAAAGACTATTCTTATTTTATCTATATGTACCCTTACCCACATCCCCTAAATTATTTATCATTTTGAAGCAAATCCAAGACATCATATCTCCTCCATAAATATTTCAGCAAAATCCATTTATTTCATGATTTAAATTTTCTTAAATTATTTTCTCTAAGGTTTCTGTTTTTGATGCCACATATAAGAAAGCCCAAATCACTTGTCTTTTTAAAGGGGGTGGAAAATAAAGTCTGAATATAAGTTTTTGTACTTCTTAAGGAAATTCTATTTCCTTTAAGTTGTTTATTAGCAATGGCCATTTTCTGACTGCTTAAACAAGTGTATTTGTTCCACACCTACCATGTGGAAAATGCTGTGAATTTAATTTTGTTACCCTTGCGTGCGTGTGAACAGGAACTGTCTAAAAGGGATTACAATTATAAAATTAGAAGGCTGGCCGCTGGTGTCTGCACTCCTGATTTAGTCTTCTTTCCGTGACAACACTGATGATTGGGAACAACTGTTGCCAATTGTCTGTTGTGCCTGCATCATTTACACGTTTACATGTTTTTTGTTTTTGTTTTGCCAAGGCCACGGAGCACTGTCTGGAAGTAAAAACAAATATGCAAAACAAAGGAAAGAACATATTCCCTCCATCATAGTCCGTCTGCTGCTCAGTGATCCCACCGTGTTCCCAGAGGGAGGAGCCCCAGGGTCTTCCGTTCAACACAGCCCAGACTGTTGGCAACCACAGATGTAACTGGAGAGCTGTTGGCTTCCATTTTGAAAAAGAAGAAATATAACATGGACAGGACTAAGTAAGCATAGATGATCTAGGTGATTTCTTATTCCTCTCCAGACAGAAAAGGAGGTGGCCTGGCTGGAGTTCAGTGTGCACTTGTCATAGCCTAGCAACTCCACAGCCAAAACAAACACAGCTCAAACCATACTGCCATAAATACCAGCAGATTGGTGGGCACCCACTAATTTCTTACTCTTAACCCCTTGCAACTCGGTTTCCACCCATTTCTCTGGAAACGAGAACCTGGACATTATTTCAGTCTCTGTCCTGTGTGTCCTTTCTCCAGGAAGTGACTGTTAACAGCCCCCCTTTTTGTAAACTCCTTGCTCTCTTAGCTTTTGATGCTCAAGGATTCAGTTCTATACAGGTGTTTCTGTGTGAATCTTTGACTCCTATGATGGCTGCTTCCAATCCCTTCATCCCTTAGATGTGGATGCTTTTTAGGCTGATGTGCTTCTCTCTTAGCACTGACTTCTCTTGCCCCCAGATCTCTATTTCCAGCCTTCTTTCCTGAGCTCCTGACACACATTTCTGACCAATTTTGGGGATGACCGAGACTTCCTAGTCCTGCCTTGAACTAGAGGGGTGCACACCAGTACCCATCTCTCCAGGCTCAGACCAGTCCAGTTCAAGAGACACCATAGCAGGAACTAAAGGGTCACAATTTGGCAAACTTGGAACTGAGTCTGATTGCTGTACATCAGGTGAGCTTGAATGGAGCCGGTGGCACCTGCGAGGGGCTATGGTCTTAACAACCTTCCCTCCTGGGGACCTGAATCATGCTTGTCTTGCCCAACCAAGAACTTTGTGCTGTCTGTAGTGTGAAGCCTGTTTTGCCAAGGCCCTATTTATTAGTTTCACTAGATCCGTTCCCAAACAATCATATCCTGTTTTGTTTTCTTTTCCCCCCAGTCCCTCTAGTGCTGTGTCCCCCACCTTCACTGTCAGAGTCATCTGGGAACTGGGCCTTGAGCCACAGGGCCATTTCCCTGGCATTCACTAGGTCTTGACTACTCCCCTCCTGTATCCTCCTGCCCCCATTTCCTTCATGCCTGAATTACTTCATGCTCAAAATTATTGAAAATCTCCCCTACTGTTGTTTCTGGATGTGGAGCCTCCTGCCTTCTAGTGCCATCTTAAATCCTTCCTGGAACTTGGTGAAATATAAAAATATACTTATTAGGGTGCGAGGGGGGCGGGCGCCTGGGTGGCTCAGTGGGTTGAGTGTCCAATATTGGCTCAGGTCATGATCTCATAGTTTGTGAGTTTGAGTCCTGTGTCAGGCTCTGTCCCGACAGCTCAGAGCCCGATGCGGGGCTCAAACTCACTAACCACGAGATCATGACCAAGATGAAGTTGGACGCTTAACCAACTAGCCACCCAGGCACCCCGGAAGTAGATTTTTTAAATCAATAATTATTAGCATTCTTTTCATTATATATTCTCAACTGTGTATCATATGTAAAGCTGGAGGGCTTGATTTTACTAGTGTCCCATAAATTCCNATCAATAATTATTAGCATTCTTTTCATTATATATTCTCAACTGTGTATCATATGTAAAGCTGGAGGGCTTTGATTTTACTAGTGTCCTATAAATTCTAGCAGGCACTCCTTTGACATATGTGCTAGCTAAAGTTGTATATAAAATATTTTCAAGCACTCACCGTGATGATGTTGCTACATGGGAAAATGACTTCAGGCAACTTTTACCCTAGGCCATAGTCCACACTTAAATTGGTGTGCTCTTTGAGATCTTTCCCGCTTACTCTCTTTATTATTTTTTTTCTCCTCCCCTAACCCCAGGTTTATTGAGATATAATAGACATATAACATTGTGTAAATTTCAGGTGTACAGTGTGAGAATTTGATGTAACTTCAGTATTAATAGGGGGACTCTCTTTCTTTCTCTTCTTCCTCTTCTTTCTCTCTCCCATTTGAATTGATTCATTAATTATTGAAGACCTAGAGAGGCAGGCCAGTAAGTGAAGGGTTGATAGGTGGTGGTGAAGGCTGCAGAAAACTGGAGAGCAGAGGCCCCACACCACGGGAGCAGCAGCCACTGATCTTCCCACTGTCCACATGTGGATCGTGGGTCCAGTGCTGTCCAATCATCATCTTTCTCAAGAGAAGCTGGACATCTGAATTTTGATGTGAAATCTTCCAATTTTCAATTTGAGCAATCAATTCAAAAACCTTTTAAACACTGTGAAGGCTAAGCAGAACCACTGTGAGCTGGATTTGGCCTTCAGTCTCCCTGTTTGCAATTTCTGCTCTCCAGAAACCCCTCAAAGCTCCTCCATGTTCCCTGATACTTTGCACCTTCATGGCTCTTCTTTTTGTTCTTCATGTCCCATTAACGGGACTGCCCAACCCCATTCTCTCCATTGATCCAAATCCTAACTCCGACTTGATCTTTAAGATCAAACTTAGAGATTGCTATGTGGCATGCTTGGCTTTTCAGTGGCAATAAAGACAGAGCAAGTAGGGGAAGCCAAAGTCAGAAGTGGGCTGACAGGTGGTCTAGATACCAAATCCTGCAAGGTCAGCCAAGGCAAGGATCAGGTTCCCAGTCTACAAGTCCAATGAACAAGGAGCCAGAGGACAAGAGGTTCAGTAACTTGGGTTAAGGAGCCTGCGCAAGTACTATGCATAGGACACAGAACATCAGAATAGAACTTGATAATAGTCAAAACATATTTTTTAATAGAATTCTCTAGGGTTTTTTTCCTCTTTTATTTTTTTAATTTTGGTTTTATTAGAATTTTCTAGTTTTTGAAGGGAAGAAAAAAAGGAAGGACAGAGACACCTGGCTGGTTCAGTCGGTGGAGCACATAACTATTGATTTTGGGGTCAGTGAGTTCCAAGTCCCACGTTGGGCATAGAGTTTACTTAAAAAAAAAAAAAAAGTAAAGGCAACTAAAGCAAAGGTAAAGTAAGCTCTGAGCCCAACATGGGGCTTGAACTCACTGACCCTGAGACCAAGAGATGTGCTCCACACACTGAACCAGCCAGGCCCCCTGTAACTACCATTTTTAAAAACCTACTGTGTGCTAGGTGGGTATGTCCCAAAGTCATACCTGGAGTTCAGAGAGATCAAATAGTTCATTCATGTCATATAGTTAATAAATGGCACAGTGAGAATTTGGATTTTCCATTCATCGTGGAAACCACTATGTCAGTGGTTTTCAATTCAATATTGGCTGTATATTAGAATCACCTGGGGAGAAAGTGTGCATGTGAATGTGGATGTGTGTGTGCATGCATGCATGTGTGCATGCTCACACACGGGTGGACGTTTATTAGGCAGTGTATCAGTGTGTCCAGATTTTGGTCCCTGGGGAGCTTTAAAAGAATTCAGATGCTGGGGAACCTGGGTGGCTCAGTTGGGTGAGCATTGACTTCAGCTCAGGTTAGGATCTCAAGGTTTGTGAGTTTGAGCCCCACATCAGGACTGCTGCTGTCAGCACAGAGCCTGCTTCAGATCCTGTCTCTGTCTCTTTCTCTCCGCCCCTCTCCTGCTCATATGTTTTCTCTTTCTCTCTCTCTCACTCTCTCCCCCCTCTCTCTCTTAAAAATAAATAAAATATTAAATAAAATTCAGATGCCTGGTGGCACCCCATACCATTTATTTTTTTTTTTGTTTTGTTTTTTGTTTTGTTTTTTTTTAAATGTTTTATTTATTTCTAGGAGAGAGAGAGACAGCATGAGCAGGGGAGGGTCAGAGAGAGAGGGAGTCACAGACTGAAACAGGCTCCAGGCCCTGAGCTGGCAGTCAGCACAGAGCCCGACGCGGGGCCCGAACCCACGAACCGCGAGATCATGACCCAAGCGAAAGTCGGACGCTCAACCGACTAAGCCACCCAGGCGCCCCACCCCATACCATTTAAATAGAATCTCTAGGGATGGGGTTCAGGTGATATCAGTGTGCAGCCAGGGTTGAGAATCACTGAGTCTCTCCTGCAGTATTTACCCCTGCTGAGCATTGCTCACAGAGGGAAGGAAAGCCAGTGGAACTCAAGTAGTGTTTTAACTTTCTTCAAGTGGAAACATATATTTGTACTCATTCCACAACCAGATAGCCCAGTCTGGGAGTCTAGGAATACATAGGTGAGGTACCCATCAGTGGAACTAAGCAATGAAGAGTATAAAATACAGTTCTTCAGGACGCCTGGCTGGCTCAGTTGGTGGAGCATGCGACTCTTGATCTCAGGGATGTGAGTTCAAGTCCCACGTTGGGTATAGAGGTTACTTAAAATCTTTTTAAAAAATAAAAAGAGTTCTCCAAATACTGGTTTTGTTTTTGTTTTTTTTTAAAAAATGTACAGTTCAATGGTTTTTACTATATTCACAGAGCTCTGCTACCATCATCACAGTCATTTTTAGAATGTTTTCATCACCTCAAAAAGAAACTCTGTCCCCTTTGGCCATGAAGTGCCAGCCCTAAACAGCCACTATTTTCCTTCTCTATAGGTTTTTCTGTTCTGTATTCAAATGTTGGGGTTTTGGGGATTTTATTGTTGTTTTTCTTTTCTTTCTTTCTTTTTCTTTTCTTTCTTTTTTTTTTTTTGAGAGAGAGAGAGAGCACATGAGCCTGGGAGAGGGGCAGAGGGAGAGGGAGAGAGAGAATCTTAAGTAGGCCCCATGCCCACTGTAGAGCCCGATATGGGGCTCAGTCTCATAACTGTGACATCATGACCTGAGCTGAAATCAAGAGTTGGATGCTTTACTGACTGAGACACCCAGATGCCCTTAATTTTTCACCCAGGTGCTTCACTGACGCAGGACCCATGATGATCTTTGTTATTTTTTACTTAGGTACAGGGAAAAAAGCATAAACCAAAAGTATGCAGCTCAATAAAATTTTGCAGAGTGAAATTTTATGTAACCAGCACCTGGGTTCAAGAAACCTAACTTTTTGGGGCACCTGGGTGGCTCAGTCAGTTGAGCATCTGACTTCGGCTCAGGTCATGATCTTAACAGCTCGTGGGTTGGAGCCCCAAGTTGGGTTCTGTGCTGATAGCCTAGAGCCTGGAGCCTGCTTCAGATTCTGTGTCTCCCTCTTCTCTCTCTGCCCCTCCCCCACTCATGCTTGCACTCTCTCTCTCTCTCTCTCAAAAATAAATATACATTAAAAAAAAATTAAAGGTGCATCTTGGTTTGGTTAGTTAAGAGTCTGACTTTGGCTCAGGTCATGATCTCGCAGTTTATGTGTTTGAACCCCACCCGGGTTCTGTGCTGACAGCTCGGAGCCTGGAGCCTGCTTTGGATTCTGTGTCTTCCCCGTCCCCTGCACATGCTCTGTCTCTGTTTCTCTCTCTCTCTCTTCAAAAATAAATAAACATTAAAAAGTTTTAATAATAAAAAATTTTTAAAACAGAAACAAATTTAGCATCTCTGAACCTTCCTGTATGCCTCCCTCCTTCAGGAATAACCACTCTTCTACATGGATTAGTAATGTAGAATTAGTAATCCTTCTACAACCATGGATTAGTTTTGTGTTTTTTTAAATTTGTACCAGTGGATTTATAGAGTATGTCCCTATTTGTGTCTGCCTTCTCTTACTCAACTTTGTTTGTGAGAGCCACCCATATTATTGCATATAGTCATGACAATCTTTTGGTGTTAAATTCACCTAATTTCCTTCAGAACAAATTACCTGCAAAGGTTCATTGAGACTCCAAAATATTCTTCACATGATTTATTGAATAAGCCACTTCCCTTAGGTCAACATGAAAATAATCCATACCTGGAGGATTTGTTTGGGAATTTTCATTCAAAAGACTAACATTGTTCGTGGCAAATGATATAGCATCTTGGTCTTGCAGAGCTAGTCATTAAATTTGAACAGAATAAATTTACTTTTTTTTAAAAGCTTTTGTTTTTAAGTCATCTCTACTTCAACTTGGGGCTTGACCTCCCAATCCTGAGATCAAGAGTAGCATGCTCTACTGACTGAGCCAGACAGGTGCCCCTGAGCTGAATAAATTTAAATATTTATAACACAAACATAAGAGATTGACTTCCTTATCTAGGTCTGTCTTTCTGGGATTTTTTTTTTCCTGGGATCTTTTTATTTTTATCTGGGGAACTGCTTATGATTTTTCCTCCTATTTAAACTTTTTATTTTTTCTCTTTCACATCTAATATTCAATACTATAGACCAACCTCTTTCTTCACCTAAGAATGTCTAAGTATAAGACCAATCATATAGCTAAGGATGAAGTAGTGCTTATATAACTACAAGTGTTGGAAAGTGCCATATAATTTACTTGTACTTCCCTTGACAATTTCTTCTCTCCTCGCACATTCAAACAAGCCAGTGGAAAGCTCGCTAAACATGGCAAAGTACTTTGCACAGAAATTTGTTTTCTGTGGACTTTCTTTTTATGGACCGACAAGATTCGCCCTCCACAATAAAGCACAAGGAAGATCTTTGTGAATCAGGCCTTCGCTGATACATCTGAATGTTCGGGTCTCTTGGGGAGTCTCTGAAATTGGGGAAGGAAAGGTGCAGGTCTTGTGCTGTGCTCTCTTCCCCAAAATAAGCCTCACCGAGTAACTAGGATGTGAGGTCAGTATCCTGGCTTGAGGCCAACCAGATCAGAAGCATTGATAACGGAGGCTCTGTGATATTAAAATACCACACAACAAACATAATAACCAATAAAGAAATGTGCTCACTTCACTAGATACTACTTCCTCATGCCCCTAAAATAGCAATGATGCATAGGCCTTAGATCAGAAATCTCCAAAAATGATTTGTTTGAAAAATATATCCCCAAGCAAATAGTCAGACAGAAGGCAATTACTTCTGCAGGTTTCTGTGACTTAAGTGTTAACGCCAGCTTCCTTTGTGATTCCCTTAAGATCCCACATTTTACAAGAAAGGTCATCAGATCCCAGTGGTTCCAAGGGGGAACAAAAAAAGGCTGCTTTTAAATGCTTAAAAACTGTACAGTGTTCTCAGTTTGCAGAGAAAAAGAGAGAGGAAATATAGAGTTGGTTCATGGAAATTAAGCCCAGCTTTTCCAAGATGTATGTCTTGTCATTGCTCATCACAGAAATACGCATTCTGTGATGAAAGTGTTTGCACAAATTATTTTTTCTAGGATTTATATACAGTGCGAAAACCTGAAGAAAAAAAATGTAAATGCCATTTACCCNGAGTTGTCTTGTGTGGCCTTGAACTTCATGTTGTAGTTATTTATACCAAACTGTTGTGCCTCCTAGGATGGTCCCATCACCTCTGCTGTGTTGCGTTCCCTCTGCCTGGGACAGCTCTTGTCAGCCATTGCACTTTATGCCGTGGCTCTTTCTCACTTCGCCTTCCAGACTCTGCTCAGATGTCATGTCCTGCAGGAATTTGAACTGCTGGTTTGACTTAATTGCCCCTTCTCTCTGTTCTCACTGCACCCTATGCAGATCTCTCTGTCTTACACCTTACTCTGTTACGGTGATGTTAACATTTTCTTTGCATGCATCTCTCCTGTGCTACACTCCTTAAAGCTAGTTATGGATGAAAGTGATTAATTAAATGACCTTTCTTTTAGTTTTCTTTTAAAAATCATAATATTAGCTCATTTCCAAACTTTAGGTTTAGTTAAATAATCCTTCATGGAAAACATATGGAGCTTTGTGAAATTCACCTTAGCATTATTTTGTCTAGTATTAAATAGAAACCATTTAGATGAACATTCTATCTAACTTTAAGGGTGCTTAAACATACTGTTAATGCTGACCAAATATGGACTGGAATACCCATTTTTTTAAAAAAAAGTCTCACATGGAGCTTTTGCTGTGTGTGTGTGTGTGTGTGTGTGTGTCCCTTCCCTCCTTTATCAGCCCTTTTTTCTCTGCTACACTAGATTTTCTTCCTTATTTCTAAAGAACAGATCCTTGTTTATGATGTTTACTGTCGCTTTATAGATGTGGGCTTCCAAGACTACCCCTAAAGGAGACTGTTTATTTCCCCTTTCAGACACACCTCTGAAGGCCATGTACCTGGCACCCAGGGAAGGGCAATGCCTGGGCTATGATCACATGGCCTAACTGTAACCACAGTAGTTACAGTTGAGGTTGGAACTACAATGGTACTTTTTTACAGAAGAGGAAATGGACTCAGAGGGCTTAATAACTTGCTCAGCATTATACAAGTTTTAAATGTAGAGTTGAGATTAAGAATCAGATACCAGACTGCAGACTTTATGCTTTAAAATGTCTTTTAATGTTTGTTTATTTATTTATTTGAGAGAGAGCGTGAGCAGGGAAGGGGCACAGAGAGAGAGAGAAAATCCCAAGCAGGTTCTGCACTGCCAGCGCAGAGCTCCACACAAGGCTGAAACCCACAACCTGGGATCATGATCCTGAGCCAAAGAAATCAAGAGTCAGACGCTTAAACAACTAAGCCACACAGAAGCTCCCAAAATAAATAAACATATTTTAAAAATACAGTACAATACCTTAAAAGTATTTCCTCTTCCTTAGGATTTTTTAATTTTTTTTTAATGTTTTANAGTATATATATTATATAATAGTATATGTAGTATAAATAGTATATATTCATATAACATACAACATCTGTGTTAATCTGCTGTTCATATTTTTGGTAAAGGCTTTCAGTCAACAGTAGTCTGTTCACAGTTATGTTTTCGGGGGGTCAAAAGTTATATGCAGGGTAAGCGGGGTGATGGGCATGGAGGAGGGCACTTGTTGGGATGAGCACTGGGTTTTATATGGAAAAATATTTAAAAAACATTTTTTAAAAAGTTATATGCAGATTTTTAAAAATACCTTATTTATTTTTGAGAGAGAGAGAGTGCAGGCAGGGGAAGGGCAGAGTAGGCAGGGACAGAAGATCTGAAGCAGGCTCCCTGCTGACACAGGGAGCCCAATGCGGGACTCAAACTCATGAACCAAACGGTGAAATCATGCCCTGAGCCAAAACCAAGAGTTGAATGCTTAACCGACTGAGCCACACAGGTGTCCCGTATATGCAGATTTTTGACTACACGTGAGTCAGCACCCCAATCCTCACGATGTTCAAAAGCTAACCGTACACAAATACATACAAAATGTTATTTTTTGTTTCACGAACATCCTCTATCTCCACTCCTAAACAATGTGTGTAGAACTCAGGGTTAAAAATTGGCTTAGAACACCATTCCAGGAAATATATTTACTTAAATAGATCTGGAAACTCTAACAATTCTTATGAGTGCTTTTGTATCTTTTCCCAGCTCTGCTTATAGAAAAGCCCCCAAGCCCTCTTATAACTCTTTTACTTAAGGAGCTGAAAGTTCTTGGGTTTTCTATAGCCTTGGTTGCTTAGAGGAAAAAAAAACACCTTTGCTTCCAACATTATACTGCCTCTATGAACACACTTTATCTGGGACTGCTTTCTTGTGCACAAAAGGTCTTTGGTCACTAACTTTCAGTTGTCTTTCCCTTTTCAGGTCACCACAAGCAGTTGGGTAATTGGGGCTGTGGCTCTGGTGTTAGTGATCAGGCCTGGGTGCTGCTGTTTTAAGCCAGCTCCTAGGAGCCAGGAAATGCACTTCCCCTGTAAGGGCTCACCCAGGGAGTGTGAGTCAACAAGGCATAGGTCAGAGTCTTGCAATCTGCAAGAAGGAAGGCAGAGATATTTTTAAAAACCAGGCTTTTGACCTGACCAGAAAGATAGGACAAATGTTGATTCTGAGGAGGATTCTTGCCCTGGTCATAAACCTCATACATAGGCTGAGGGAAAGCTTATAGAAATATTCTGCTGTCCTAGAGCCAGAATCCAGAGGTTAGGTAGCCTAGAACCTGTAAGCAAGTGGTTACACCTGGAAACCTGTAGGTAGAAAATAAGGGCTGAGGCTGACACTTTGTGTTTTGCACTCAACTGGTCAACGTAGAAGAAAGCCAGAATGCCTTTAGTGTGTATCTGTTGTATAATTTTTTATGATCTTTCTCCTATTGAAAGAAGTTCACAACTGCTCTCCTGTCTTTTAAGTTTTCGGTCTGCTGATGAATGCCTTGTATTTTGTATACAGTTCAGTTTTTTACTACCTGTAATAGTTTCTTTCAGTTTTTGTCTTTAGATTTTATTTATTTATTTGTTATATTTTTAAAAATTTTAATGATTTTTTTATTTATTTCTGAGAGAGAGAGACAGCATGAGCAGGGGAGGGTCAGAGATAGAGGGAGACACAGAATCTGAAACAGGCTCCAGGCTCCGAGCTGTCAGCACAGAGCCCGACGTGAGATCCCACAAACCATGAGATCATGACCCAAGCCAAAGTTGGACGCTTAACTGACTGAGCCATCCAGGCGCCCCTTATTTATTTATTTATTTTTAAATAATCTCTGGAAGTGTCTGGGTGGCTCCGTCGCTTAAGTGTCTGACTGCAGCTCAGGTCATGATCTCACGGTTTATGAGTTTGAGCCCCACATCAGGCCCTCTGCTGGTAGAACAGAGCCCACTTTAGTCCTCTGTCCCCTTCTCTCTCTATCGCTTCTCCACTCGCCCTCTTTCTCAAAAATAAATAAAAAACATTTTAAAAATATTTTAAATAAATAGATAAATAAATAAATAAAATAATTTCTACACCCAAATGGGGCTCAGACTTAACAACCGCAAGGTCAAGAGTCACATACTCAACCAACTGGGCCAGCCAGGCGCCCCACTACCTGGAATAGTTTTATAGCCTGGTTACTAGAGGAGACTTGAGTGTTTTACTAGAGTGAAATAAATTTGCTTTTAAAGGTACTATATGTATGCGCTTCCTGCTCCTGGATTTGAGTGTCTATTTAAGACAAAGACTCATGCCATGATTTCTCTGTACTATCAAACCACATATCTGACCCCAGAGGAGAATGGAGAGTGGAAGGATGGAAGGTAGGTAGACCTGGGCTAACATCTATTGGTAACTTTATGTAGTACTGTGTTGCAGTCCCCAGATATTGAAGGTCTTCCTCGGTTTCATAATAGGAATCAGACCTATATACCCCTTTATGCCAGGAACTGTGCTAAACGCCGCCAATAATCTTCCCAACAACCCAAAAGTTGGCTGTTCATCCATGAAGAAATTAAGGTCAAAGAAGTGAACTAACCTGACCAGTGTCAAAAAAACTAGTTACTGAAGGGACAACTGGATGGCTCGGTCGAAGAGCATGTGACTCTTGATCTCCGGGTTGTGAGTTCAAGCCCCACATTGGGTGTAAAGATTACTTTTAAGAAACAAAAACTCATTAGTGAGGAAAATGGGATTTCATCTCTTTTTTTCCTACTCCTGTGTTTAAGTGGAGAGTTGCTCCTCCGCTCTGGCTTCTCCCAGTACAACTTCCCTGGTCTCCCACACAAGGAAGTCAGGCTCAGGGACACTGAATTAGCCCATTGGTGACTGATTCATGACCCACCAGAATGCTATTTCACAAAGGGAGATATGCCTTTTCAATTAATAGGTTATCTGCTGACCAGAGCCCCTCCTCTGGGTTAGAGTGGTTGGTGAGCATTCATTCAAAGAGGAGAGAATTGGATGACCTCCAGGCATCTCATATCCAGACTAAAAGCCCCACTTTTAGCCAGTTAGTGATGAGAATATTTGTGTCTGCCAAATATAATCTACCCTGAGCAATAAGGGATAAACGCTGGTGAACTTTTGCCTCTATCCAGAGTCATCATTTTCTGGACTCCAGGCAACTCAGGGCAGATGACTCCTCTTTTTATGTACATTATCTTTAGTTGTACTTCCCAAGATTACTGTATCTCTTAGATCACTCAGCCCCAGGTGATTTTAGCTGTCATCATTGCTTCATGAACATTGGATAGAATCCATTAGAATTTACAAACCATTATTCAGATGGTTTACTTCTGCAATCCCATAACCTCATTCTTTTGGTTGATTTTTTTTTTTAAGGTTATTTATTTATTTTTGGAATCTCTACACCCAATGCGAGGCTTGAACTCACGACCTTGATATCAAGAGCCCAGTGGGGCTGGCCAAGCACCCCTCTTTGGGTTGATTTTTGATGAGATTTTTGTCTCTAAATTCTGAAGAAGTGACCTCCTGTAGGTTTGCAGCCTTTATTCTCCCAAGTTCTGGTAGCATTTAGAATCTCCTCTGGTTGAAGACTTTAATAGATATGATCAAAACCAGTTAGGTAGGTGAACCCACACATATAGCAGGAAGTTATATCGTTACATTTTAAACTTAACAAATGGGCAAGCTTCACAAATGTGTTGCATACCTTTCTGGATGTGTGACGTATTTTAACAGAATAATCGAATGGAGAGGAATGCTATTTCTTTAGAGCCTAACCTGTCTCAGGCCTACAAAGATAATGGATGGAAAGATTTCAGGGGAAATTAACATTTGATTCTTTCTTCAGGCCGTAATAGCCTCTCTCCTTTTCTGCTCTAAAAGGAATAGTTTCATCCTACTCCTGGGAGCAGGTTTCTCTTTGCATCAAAAAGCTTCGCAAAGGAGCCAGCTGCACCAAGAGAACCCTGAAATTCCCACATAACATGTTTTCAATCAGGAAGGCTTCTGCCAAGGCTGCAGAACTTCATAGTAGTAGGATGAGGTATAGTGGTAGAACCCCGGGGGATTCTGGGGTCTCTTTCCAAATTGGCCACTTTTGTCCTTGTGCAGCTTGCCTACTCTGTGGATTTCTTGTGAAACTAAAATGAATTGTGTTTGAAAGTGTTTTAAAAACTGTAAAATGCTATACAAATGTAAGTTTTACTTCCAAGCAAGTCATTGAGCAGTTAATGAAGAAGGGGTCAGTTGAGAGCAATTGATGCATATGCACCAAACATATTTTAAGCACCAAACATTAAGTGCTCCTGTTTATTGAGAATTTACCCATGTGCCAGGCAAGGCACGCATCTAGTTAGCCCATCTACTCTTCGCAGTGCTCTAATAAGGTAAATATTATTGTTCCCATTTTACAGATGAGAAACTGAAGCACAGAAAAGCGAAGCGTCCTACCTAATATTCCTAGGTAATATACCTAGTAAGTGATGAGGTGCACTGAGCATGCACATTCAGGCAGCCTGGCTGCAAAGCTCAGACTACATTGCTGGCAGCATGATCCTTACTGAATTGGTAGGCAGTCCAAGACATTTGTTATGCCTGTCTCAAAAGGTTAAATGTTATGTAAGTATTGGAAGGCTGAAATTGTGATGAGTAAAGATACTTTCCAAGAAAAACGAGTATCCTTTCAGGATTTGGAGTTGACCCCTAATGCCTAGTCTTCATATTTTGGGGTTCTACATAAACCCTACTTCTGTGGGGATGTGTAGCCTTTAAACACGCATGAAAAGTCATCCCTTACACACCTACTTCATCAGTAAAATGGTGATACTGGGGTTGGTTGATCTTTTAAAATCCAGTTAGGCTGAAAATGGTCAAAGAAGAAGGTTCAAAGGAAAAGCTTTGTAAATTAAAATGACAGGCAAGTGTTTTATGCTGAAGTCCCTAATAAAATCAGGAGTCAGTATAATGCTAGTAATTTTACTCTTTTTAGAAATTTACATGCTAATGATTGGATCTGGTTCTCTTAACTTTCTTTTTTTTTTTAAGATTTTATTTTAAAATAATCTGCACCCAAGATGGAGCCTGAACTTATAACCCTGGGACCAAGAGTCTCAGGTTCAACCTTCTGAGCCAGTCAGGTGTCCCCAAGCCACCCTCCCTTTTTATTTTTTCTGGATAGGAAAACATGTATCAGAGTCATCCCATATGTCTGGCAGCATCTTTTCTTCATTAACATCAATTGGTAGATTTTTGTCTGATTTGTCTGATTTCTTCTTTTTACTCTTTATTTTTTAGAGAGAATGAGAATGAGCGTGAGTGGAGGAGGGGCAGAGAAGAAAGAGAGGGAGAGAGAGAGAGAGAGGGAGGAGAGAGAGAGAATCTCAAGCAGGCTTCATGCACAGTGTAGAGCCCAACACAGGGCTTGATCCCATAACCCTGGGATCATGACCTAAGCTGAAATCAAGAGCTGGGAGGCTCAACAGACTGAGTCACCCAGGTGCCCCTGATTTCTTCTTTATTCATTTCTTTTGTTTTGCCACCTATATCTTTTTTTTTTTTTTTAATTTTTGGAAGCATTTTATTTCTTTTATAGTTTATTGTCAAGTTGGTTTCCATATAACACCCAGTGCTCATCCCGACAAATGCCCTCCTCCATGCCCATCACCCCTTCTCCCCTCTCCCCCACCCCCATCAATCTCTCTTATGGTTGGTCTCCCTCCTTCTCCTTAACTATTTTTTCCCCTTCTGCTCTCCCATGGTCCTCTGTTAAGTTTCTCCTGTTCCACTTATGAGTGAAAACATATGGTATCTGTCCTTCTCTGCCTGACTTATTTCACTTAGCATAACACCCTCGAGTTCTACCCATGTTGCTACAAATGGCCAAATTTCATTCTTGCTCGTTGCCATGTAGTATTTCATTATATAGATGAACCATATCTTCTTGATCCATTCATCAGTTGATGGACATTTAGGCTCTTTCCTTGTTTTGGCTATTGTTGAGAGTGCTGCTGAACATTGGGGTACATGTGTCCCTATGCCTCAGCACTCCTGTATCCCTTGGGTAAATTCCTAGGATGTGCTATTGCTGGGTAATAGGGGAGTTCTAGTGTTGATTTTTTGAGGAACCTCCACACTGTTTTTCAGAGGGGCTGCACCAGTTTACATTCCCACCAGCAGTGTAGGAGGGTGCCCGTTTCTCCACATTGTCGCCAGCATCTAGAGTCTCCTGATTTGTCCTTTTTAGCCACTCTGACCGGTGTGAGGCAGTATCTCAGTGGTACCACCTGTATCTTTTGTCGTACCGTTTATATTGCTAGTCAGATGATGTAAATTGTTTATGTGCATGTTATGAGAGGGAAAGGAGAGTTGCGAGAATGAAAAATTAAAACCATACCTTAGGTATAAGGGATGCCTTCACTGTTTAATAATATTTTTACTACGAAATTAACATATGACACTAAAAAAGTAGGAGGTACAGAAAAACATTAAGCTGACCAAAAACATGTTCCTATTAATAGCAAATTGAGTGCCATATTTTTGATTTAAGATTGCATCAGAAGCATGTTTGGCTTAAGATTGAAACATAGATATGTAACATAAAAATGAATTTTTGAATATTTGAACTTACAGTTTAGATATAGAGGTGTTAGGAATATGTGAATTATGTAACCATTCACTATTGGGTATTTAAAGTGCTTCAGTTTTTTCAAATTTATTTTTTAAATTTATATTTAAGATGCCTCCAGTTTTTAAATGATGAAAATAAAGAATATAACAGTGATGTTTTTTAAGATTTTATTTTTTAAGTCTTAAAAATATTTAAGGGGGGGCGCCTGGGTGGCTTAGTCGGTTAAGCGTCCGACTTTCACTTAGGTCATGATCTCGCAGTTTGCGGGTTCGAGCCCCGCGTCGGGCTCTGTGCTGACTGCCAGCTCAGAGCCTGGAGCCTGTTTCAGTCTGTGACTCCCACTCTCTCTGACCTGCTCACGCTGTCTCTCTCTCTCTCCTAAGAAATAAATAAAAAACATTTAAAAAAAAATATTCAAGGGGCTCAAACTCATAACCCCGAGATCAAGAGTTGCATATGTCCCCAACTGAGCCAGCCAGGTGACCCCACAATGAACTTCTTGGTGCACATCCTAAGAGGGACAAATACACAGAAGTGGAATTATTGGCTTAAAAAAGTGCAGACATTTTAAAGGTTTTGATATGTCTTGCCAAATTGCTTTTTTAAAAAGTTTAATATTTACTTGCACAAATGGGCAAATTTACTTTGCAGAAATGTACAAAGGGACTTGGTTTTGCATATTCCATGTTTTCATTTACAAATATTAACATTTATTTATGATTTGCCATTGTTTTATTTTAACAGCTCTTTATATATGTTTAACTCTATGTCCTTTTTCCTATAAATTGGACATCCTTTGCAGTTTTGTTGATTAGGTTTTCATATTGATTTCTTACCAAGTTTTATTAGTCCTTTGACTCAAATTTGTGACAGAAGTGTGCAGGTACATAGCTTGTATTTATTTTGGTTATAGCCTCATAATTTTCTTTATGATTGATTCATTGCCTCTAAGCTTAGAAAGTCTTCCTCACCAATGTAACCTTTGGGGGAGGGGACAGGAAGCAGACCGATGTACTAACATAAAAGGATGCCCAAGTTAGACTATTGAGACAAAAATGTAGTGTCCTGCAAAACAGTGTTTAATTATGATCCTGTTTCTCTCTCTGTGTCTTTCTTTAAAGATTTCTTTAAGAGGGTCCCTGGGTGGCTTATTTGGTCAAGTGTCCAACTTTGGCTCATGTCATGATCTGATCTCACGGGTTGTGAGTGTAAGCCCCGTGTCAGGCTCTGTGCTGACAGCTCGGAGTCTGGTTCCTGTTTCAGATTCTGTCTCCCTCTTTCTGTGCCCCTCCCCTGCACACACTCTGTCTCTCTCTCTCTCTCTCTCTGTCAAAAATTAATAAACATTAAATTTTTTTTATAAAGAAAAGATTTTTTTAAGTCCTTATTTATTTAACAAATCTCTACACCCAACATGGGGCTTGAACTCACAACTTTAAGATCAAGAGTCACACGCACTGAGTTTCACACTCTTCCAACTGAGGCAGCCAGGTACCCCTCTTTCTTTATATGTAATACGCACACATTTATTTATTCACTAATTGTTTTTTAATGCATCCTTTGTGACACAGATACATCTTGGAACAGAACAGACCAAACCTGAGCCCTTAAAAATGGAAAGTTTATTGGGGAGGCCAACAATTTTTAAAATCCCCCAAATAATGCATGCCAGGTGATGAGAAGTGTTACGAACAGAAATAGAGCAGGGTAAGAGATGGGACAGTGGGGGGGGGGAGGGGTTCCTCTTGATTCAGTGTTCAGAGAAAACCTTTCGAAGGTGGCATTTGGTCAGAAAGTATTGAACTAAGTAGCTAGTATATTTATATAAGAAAATGGATAGAAAAACATTTGGAAGAACATTCACCAAAGTCTGTGTTCACCTTCTCAGTGAATGTTACCTATGGTTCTCTTGTCATCTGGAGAAGAACAGCAAAGCATCCCAATCCTACGCTTCTCTTCGTCCATGCACCTAGTTAACCATTACATTTTTTGGCACGTATATACTTCTCAAATTTTCTCCTTTCCACTGTCTTCTCTTAAACCTGTTTCACTTTTTGAAAATATATGTTAGTTTATTTTTACATGCTAAATAATGTCAAATGTTTAATGCACAAAAGCTAATTTGGTGAGGCTTCCACTGGCCGAACTGGGGACAATATGAGCATGAAAATAAATATTAAAAATACTGGATTATAAAATAGGAATCTATAAGTTCACAAAGATATAAATAAAAGAATAAAAAAATAAATGGTAAAGAAGGAAAGGTCTTCCTTATAGGAGAACTGCAGCTAATAAATGTAGAAAGAATGATAGAATTAGAAAAATCACAATTTTGCAGCCACCAGAACAAAAATTGATTTGATCAAGAATCATCGGTGGATGCTAAAACTGGTAGGATCAAAGGATGATGAGAAATGGGTGGTATACATTGTCTCCCTACACAAAATACTAATTACAAAGGGAAAAATAGAGGCGTCTGTGCAGCTCAGTCGGTTGAGAGTCCGACTTTGGCTCAGGTCATGATGTCACAGTATCAGGCTCTGTACCGACAGCTCAGAGCCCGGAGCCTGCTTCAGATTCTGTGTCTCCCTCTCTCTCTGCCCCTCCCCTGTTCATGCTCTGTCTCTCTCAAAAATAAATAAACATTTAAAAGGGGGGGGAGGGTAGTAACTGTACAGTGGAAAATCCTGGCAGATACTGCCTCAACCAGGTGATGAAAGCCAGCATCATCATTACGGGACAAATGGACATCAGATGCCTCCTGATACAATGAATTAAGAAGGGCAGAACAGTACTTCTCTGGTATTTGTGCCAAAAATGCACAGCCTAGATCTAAATATAAGGAAACATCAGAGATTACCAAATTCAGGGGCATTCTTCCAAATAATTGTCCTGTACTTGAAAAATATAATTCTCATAAAAGAAAAAGACAGAGAAACGACTTCAGACTACAGAAGACTAAAGTGACATGGGAACTAAGTGGCTTTGTAATCCTGAACTGTATCCTGGACCAGAAAACATTTTTTTTTTCTTTTGCCATTAAGAATATTAGTTGAGGGGCACCTGGCTGGCTCAGTCAGTAGAGCATGTGACTCTCCATCTCGGGGTCATGAGTTCAAGCCCCACATTGGGTGTAGAGAGTACTTAAATAAATAATCTTAAAAAAAAAAAAGAGGATATTAGTTGGACAATTGATGAAATTTGAATGTCTATAGATTATAGTATTGTATAAGTGTTAGTTTCTGATTTTGATTATTGTAGTCACATAAGAGAATGTCCTTGTCTTTTAAGAAATACACACTGAAGTGTTTAGGAGTAAACAGAAAAAAATTTAAAGTAGAGTCTCTTCATAGATGCTTTTATGGATAGTGGTTACATGAGAGTCTACCAGTTATCTCAGAGTAACCATGATAACCACTTACAGGTTTCTTTGAAACTCCTGGGTTTGTTCATTCACTAGCTACCATGGAGTGCCAATGCATCAAGCACAGTGCTAGACACAGAATGAGGCAAAAACAATTGCAAAGTAGTGTCCACAGGGAATTGACAGCCTACAGGAGATGAGCAAAGACAGAGAGTGAGAGAGATAGAGAGAGTGAGAGACAATAAGAATGATAAAACAAATGTAGTGAATATTAACATTTGAGGAGTTTAAGTGAAGGGCATATGGGAATTCATTTACTATTTTTATGACTTTTAAGTATCTATGAAATTATTTCAAAATAAAAAGTTAAACATGTATTGTAACAACTACTAGAAAGAGAAAAATAAATTAAGAGACCATAAAAAAAATGATTTCAGTAGCCTAGAGTTAGGCCACCAAGAAAAGTCTCAACAGATTCCACAAAGCACAGAAATGTATGTGCCAGTCAGACTACAAGCACTAAAACCAGTAAAAGTAAAAAGTTTACATTTAAAATTGAAACTATTTAGAAATCTCAACTACCCCTCTCCAAACAATAACTGAATCAAAAAAGTAGATGTAAACTACACTTCCAAACTACTTAGAATAACAATAGTAGTGAATAAAATCTATGGGATGTGGCCTAAACTATAAGCAAGGGGGAAATCTACAGTCTTAAAATTATTATTCATCAAGAAAGAATGGAAATACATCATATACTGTTTTGGAAGTTGGGGCAGGGGCCCCTGGGTGGCTCAGTCGGTTGAGCATCTGACTTTGGCTCAGGTCATGACCTCCTCGCTGGTGAGTTCCAGCCCCGCGTTGGGCTTCCTGATGTCAACGCACCGCTTCCTGCGGAAACTCTGTCCCCTTCTGTCCCCCTCGCTCTCTGTCTCTCCCCCGTTTGTGCACTCTCTCTCTCAAAAATAAAAACATAAAAAAAAAAAGGTAGGTTGCAAAAACATCACAAATACTAGGAGTCCAGGAGAAAGACTGTCATGTCCTCCTTCTGCTCTCAAATGGTCACTTAGTCCATTCACTCTTACAGGGACACTTTTACTCTGCCAGTACCAGGTGCTGGATTAAAGAGGAAACAAGACTTCTTCCCCCGAGGAATTTACAGGGTGCATGTATACAAGAGGGGAAATTTCAGATAGTAAATTATAAATTCAAATATTCAGTGTTGTGAAGTGCAAAGTGCTGTTCAATATCCCTAGCACAAGATCACTTAACAGTACCCTCAACTTTTGTTTTCTCCCTACTGCCTTTCTCTGAGTCTCCCTCTTTTACTGTGTTTCTCTCCCTCTTTCTATTTTTCTTTCCTCCTCTTGTACCCTCTGTTTTCTTTCCCTCCCTCCTTCTCTTCCTTTCTCTCCCAGTTCCCTGAAGATGCTGTGTTTCAATGAATTTTGCCTGATCCTGAGCCTAGTGCTCTGCCTGATACATTGGCACTCAGTGGTCCCTACTGAATGAATGAATCCCAGGAGTCTTAAAGGGTGGTGGACACTGCAGGACAGACTACCGATGGACTTCTATTTATTTAAAAACAAAATCTAGAGAATCTAGGAACTATAGATTATATAATGAATACAAAATAACAATAGAATACAGCTTAGATAAGCTTGTAGACTGTTTAAGCAGTGTTAGGTTAATTGAAATCCTAAGGATAGTTTGTGTAACGGAAAATCCTCCCTAACTCACCTTTAGAATGCTTGAGCGAGTTATTTCAGCAGGAGCACTTGGAGAAATCAGTAGATGCAGTTTGCTTTGCCTTTTCACAGATGGTTTTTGTTTGTTTTTTAATTTTTTTTTAATGTTTTATTTATTTCTAGGAGAGAGAGAGACAGCGTGAGCAGGGGAGGGTCAGAGAGAGAGGGAGTGACAGACTGAAACAGGCTCCAGGCTCTGAGCTGGCAGTCAGCACAGAGCCCGACGCGGGGCTCGAACCCACGAACCGCGAGATCATGACCTAAGCGAAAGTCGGACGCTTAACCGACTAAGCCACCCAGGCGCCCCTGTTTTTTGTTTTTAAGTTGGCTTCCCGCCCAGCGCGGAGCCCAACAGAGGGCTTGAACTCATGACCCTGAGATCAAACCCTGAGCTGAGCGTAAGAGTCAGATGCTTAACCAACCGAGCCACCTAGGTGCCCATTTCACAGCCTTGGTTCAAATCCACGGTCCAGCCTGTGACAGGATATATGGCTGACGTGTCAAAGGAAGAGTAGAGTGTATAAGAGACAAAGTGGCAAGAGAAGAGGTAGAAGTAACATAAGAACTAGATCAGGTAGGCCTTGTAGGCCAGACAGGACCTGAAATTTTATTGGGTTGCCTTTGGAAGGAAGGTTTTGAAAATGTCATCTGATTGACAGTTATAAAGGATCTGATTGCTGTGCCTGTGAGACCAGACTGTAGAAGGATAAGAGTGGAAGCACCAAGACCCAGTGGAAGGCTGCTTCAGTAGGCGATGGTGGCCTGGACTATGATGACAGCAGTGATAGTGATAAGTGTTTAATCCAGATTAAATGTCGAAGGTAGAGAGCATAGAAGTTTATTGATGGCTGTGTGGTGTGAGAAAGAGAGAGAGTCGAGGATGACTTAAAGGTTTTTGGTCTGAGTCACTGAATGAATGCAATTCATACTGGTCTCCCTGCCTTATAGTGTATTCGGGGAGGAGGTGTTTCATGGAGGCTGCGACATTAGGAGACTATTGCAGTCATTCTGGAAAGATGAAAGTGGGCTGAACCTGAGCAGAGGCTATTAGGTATGGAGACGCATTCAAAGGGCACAGACTTGAGAGATATTTAGGACTTAAAATCACCATTTAGGAAACCATTTACGGTTTTTTACTAAAACTAAAGATAGCTCAATAATTTTACCCTGGAGCAGGGGTTACCTGAGGCCTGTTTTTGGATAGCCCTAGAGCTCAGCATGTTTCTTACATATGTAAAGGATTAAAAAAGGGAGGTGGGTTGGGTTATGTAACAGAGACCATTTGTGGCCCCCAAAACTTAAAAATATTTACTATCTGGTCCTTTACAGTGTAAGTTTCCCAACCCATGTTGTAGTTCAGTGGGTTGTTGTTTTGTTTTTTTTTTACTTTTAAGTATTTATTTGTTTTTGAGAGACAAAGTATGAGTGGGGGGTGCAGAGAGAGGGAGACAGAATCCAAGGCAGGCTCTGGACTGTCAGCACAGGGCCCAATGCTGGGCTCGAACTCACGAACCGTGAGATCATGAACCTGAGCTGAAGTCAGACACTTAACCGACTGAGCCACCCAGGCACCCCTTAAAAAGTGGGTACTACACAGCAACTGCATCACCTGGGAACTTGTTAGAAATGTAAATTCTCAGGCCTCAACACCTACTTGTTGAATAAGAAATCCTGGGAGTGGGGCTCAGCAATCTTTGTTTTAACAAGCTCTCCAGGTGATTCTGATGGAGGTTAATTTTTGAGAACCATTCCTCTAGAGAAACTTTCGTACCTTTGCCTCAGGATACCTGATCTTGAAGAATAACAGTGGTTGAGCATCAAGAATCCCTAACTGGAGGGGCGCCTTGGTGGCTTAGTCGGTTGGGCGTCCGACTTTCGCTTAGGTCATGGTCTAGCGGTTCGTGGGTTCGAGCCCCGCGTCGGGCTCTGTGCTGACTGCCGGCTCAGAGCCTGGAGCCTATTTCAGAGTCTGCGTCTCCCTCTCTCTCTGACCCTCCCCTGCTCACGCTGTCTCTCTCTCTCTCCTTCTCCTAGAAATAAATAAAAAATATTAAAAAAAAAATCCCCAACTGGAAACAATGGAAATGTCAATCAGCAGTAGAGGAGATAAGTAATCGCGGCAGTTAATACAGTGAGCATATTCTATAGCTTGCATTAAGGGCTGGGGGTGTGATGGCAGACTGTGTGAATCCCAGCTCCAACAGTAGCTGTGGGACCTTGGCAAGTTTTTTGATCGCTCTAAACTTCAGCTTCCTCATTTGTAAAATGGGCACAAAAATAGTTAACTACTCTATAGGGTTATTGTTATGCTGAAACAGTTACATAAATGAATTTGAAGAGTGCCTGGTACATTAAGTATTAGATTTAAAGAGTAACTCACATGTAATATATTCTGCTTTAAAGGAAAAAAAAATGTCAAAGTTCATTTCCTGAAAGTTTCGGTCTGCTCAAATATTTTTCATGTAACAAAATGAACTAAAGTAACTAAGATAAAAATAATGTAGTTTTCGGAGGTTCCGATGTTGGCACTGCCTCCGTAAACTTCAGTTTGCACATGCGGAAAATACTTTAAAGTTGCTCTTAAAGGATTAAAAAAGCTGATGAAATGTCTACGACCGCATTACGTTTGGCACAGGGGCGCGTAATAAATGTATTCTTTCCTTTCCTACTTGCCATTTCTTTTCCCATTTCCTCAGCCCTTCCTTCCAAAATTCTTCTGTTGCCTCGATATTCTTTGAGAAGCATCACCAGAACTAAGGTGCACAGTGGCTTCCTTGACTGTAAGACTTGGCTTTTTCCATGAATCAAGGTCACCACAGTCAGCGGCTAGTGTTTTCCCAGCTACGCCCTGGGGCCAAATCTAGGCATGGATCTAGGACAGGGCTGTAAATCCTGCTATCTCCTGAGATTTCAGCCTTTTTAGAGGCCTCAGTATGGAAAACCCTTAGTGTGTATTTAGCAACACCTAACTACATACCAGGCACACAAAGAAATAGATTATTTTCCCCACTGTGCAGGCCACAGCATATTTTTCTACATCCCAGGGCCTAGCACCTAGTAGGCCCCGTAACATACATTGCTTTGGGTTGTTAGGCTGAATTTGACCTTCTCGGTGGAGTTTAAAGCCTCCATTTCCTAGGATGGGTTAATAAGATAGGTGAATTTAGGGTACAAACAGCTGAAACCACTGGCTGCATTTTATGTTCGTCTAGAGCAGCAGCCTGCAGACACCTAGTTCAAAGAGAAAATCACCAAATTCCTTTCCTTTTAACATTAATAATCAAAGGGGACTAGACGTATCGGTCTCCAAAAGACGGCGCAAAAGACACAGCGCAGCAGTGACCGGTTCCCCTTCGGCTGCGTTTCCGAAGGGCGGCGAGGGCAGAGCCTTAGGGCAGTAGAAAGGCAGCCTCCTTGTGACGTCAAATCAGCGGACTCTCGCCGCGGCTCCAGGCCGGTTCCGGTTCCCCGGCTTTCTGGGCGCGAGAGTACGTGAGCGCGGCGGCGTTCTGCGCGTGCTCCGCAGAGAAACGCGAGGAGGTTGGGTCCTGCTCGCGGAGGAGATGCGTGATTGGCTGAAGTCGTGCTGGGGGGTTCCCCAGCCCTTTCGGCAGGGGTAAAACAATAAGAGGGGGCGGCGGCAAAGGGGGCGGGACGTCCGTGTTCCTTGTCGTTCGCCGCAGCGCCTGGCGCCCGGGAAGAGGTGGTTGTGAGGGAAGCGAGCTTGCGGCTCTCCGGCTTCCGAGGCTTCAGGTTTGTCGGAGGGAGGGGGCTGCGAGCGAGAAGAATCTACTGCAGCCGGTCCTCGGCGACTCTCCTCTTGACCTCCGCGCGACGTACCCGCCGCCGCTGTTGGTTGGAGGTGTGTACGGGGGCCGGGAAGGGAGGTCGGTGTGGTGGTCGGAAGGGGACATTCCCTTCGCGCGCCGCGGCTCGAGGCAACCGTACTGTGCGTGAGCCCCGGTGTCGGAGGTGTCCGGGTAGAGAGAGACATTGTTCTTGCCGGCTGCCTACGCTGCCGTTGTGTGCGTGGAAGAAGCCGAGCCTTTCCTTGCAGGTGAGGGATGGGAGGCCGCGTGGGAAGGGAGGTGACTGGCGCGCGTTGTGCAGACGGAGGGCTCCGCGGCACAGGTGGGGCCCGGATTTGTTGGAGATGAGGTGGCGAGCTGGGAAAGGGGACGCAGCAGCTCCCAAAGGCGCTCTGGTGGAGGCGTAATTCGGGACGTGGAGGAGTGGGCTTTCTGGAGAGGATGTTTTAGGGTGAGGAGCCCACCAGCCTGGTCTCCGAGCCGTTTGCGTCTCTTATTCCCGGTTTCAAGGGAGCGGGGAGGCCGTCGCCGCCCCGCCCGTGGGGGAGGGGAAAAGAGGCTGTGTCGGCGGAGGCAGAAGCGACGCAGATGCGAAAGTAGCGGCCTCCGGGCACCATTTCTGTGCACCGAAACAGAATCCGGGTTTGAAGGCAGCCGCAGCTTTGCTTACCCAGTATCTAGTGTTCCGCGGTCTTTGACCTCCCTCCCGCCCTCCTTGGGTTTATTCCCAACGTATTCAGAAACCTGGGCTCTATATATAACGTACGTCTTCCTACTCTTTTTATGCAGGCAATCCCTTCTTGACCCAGGAGTAGAAAAGATGTTTTGAGTGGTTGGGAAATGGGTTTCTTCCTCTTCCCCCACTTTTGGGTGGGGGCGGGAAGATAGTCTAGGAGGCGAACATAAGCTTCCTTATATTGTGTTGATTTTTGTCAGTCGACTCTGATTGAATTTTATCTGCGTCTTTAAAAAGCGGATTTCTTAAGATGGCTCTGTGCCGATTTGGAGCGAATATAGATTTGCATTTACAGTTTTCCGCATAGATCAAATTTTTTCCCCAACGCATACCTAATTTCTTAACAGATTTTTTTTTTTTTTTGACGGTAGGTACTTTTGCTTCCTTTTAAAAAAAAAAACAACAAAACTTGTGCACGGAAGCTGGAATGATAGTAAAGTTGACCCCCACCTCCCCATATAATTGTTATCATTTCAAATTGGGTTAAAAATACTGGTTTTTAGGTTCAAAGCTCCACACACCGTTCTAGTCCTCCAAATGTGAGCATAGCCTTTACCTGGATCTGTGAATCATAAACCGCAGTTAGGGAACCCCGTATGTTAGAGGGAAAGAAGATGGGAATTCCTTGTCCAGCTCCATATTTGGCAGTTAATATAGCCTTAGGCATGTGAACAAAGTTTCTAAGTAAACATTTGGCCCTTTTAGTATCCAGTGATACTTTTGATGTCCAAAATTCCTGGTCTTAAAAGATAGACGATATGATTAGTTTGAACTTAGACCTGGATTATGTGTAGGTTCTTTGGTGATAGTACCTTCCTGTTTTCTTAAATTTTTAGGATTAGTCATGGTGGATCCTTATGTTATAACTTAATCTTTAGAGACTGTTTTAATTCTGAAAGGCTGTCGAGGGATTGTAGGGAGGATAAGGACCTCAAATAGATTGCCTATTAAAAGCTGCTATGGTTCAGGTTTTTTAATATTTGGGGTTAAAATATTAGTGGTGAAGAAGTGTTAAGAGTGAAGTGAGTCAATGCTTGTGGGGTTCTTAGGGATCAGAAGTAGAAGAAAGAAGAAAGTAAGTCTTAATTTGCTAGTCTAAATGGTGTTCTCTTAGTAGCTGAGCAGCCGATTCTTGAATTTTCAGTAATAATGGCACTGTTGGTAGCAGGAAATACTCATTGCCCATATTTTACTTATGAGATAACAAAAATAAAAATTTCAATAACAGTTGCTGAGAAATCTGTAAATAACTAATTGTGCATTTAGATTCTTAACAGTTTCCTTATTATGAAGAATTATTATTATTGATTACCCATTATCAGGATTGAAGATTCTTGGGGCGCCTCAGTGGCTCAGTTGGTTAAGTGTCCAACTCTTGATTTCCCCTCAGGTCATGACAGCAGGAGCCTGCTTGGGATTCTGTCTCCCTCTTTCACTGCCTCTCCCCCCCTACACACACACACACACACACACACACACACACACACACACACTCTTTCAAAATAAACAAACATTAAAAAACATATTTAAAAGTTATAAACTTTTTTTTAAGGATTCAAATTTTTTTCTTAGGTTGCGTTAAGACTTTTCCCCCACATTTTACACAGAGTTGATACGGAGGTGGTGAATGACTCCCCACCGCCCCCTTTTTTTTGTTTAGTTTAGAGAGAGAGGGAGAGACAGAGACACTTCCTGACCAACGTGGAGGGATACAGAGGGAGATGGGATTCAAAGTAGGCTCCAGGCTCAGAGCTGTCAGCACAGAGCCTGATGCTGGGCTCAAACTCACGAACTTTGAGAACATGACCTGAGCTGAAGTCAGATGCTTAACCAACTGAGCGACCCAGGCGCCCCAGTAATGACCTCTTTTATTTAAAAAAAATTTTTTTTAATGTTTTATTTATTTCTGAGAGAGAGAGAGAGAGAGAGAGACAGTGTGAGCAGGGGAGGGTCAGAGAGAGAGAGAGGGAGACACAGAATCCGAAGCAGGCTCCAGGCTCTGAGCTGTCAGCATAGAGCCCGATGCAGGGCTTGAACCCACTAACCTTGAGATCATGACCTGAGCTGAAATTGGACGCCTAACCGACTGAGCCACCCAGGCGCCCCAAGGAATAACCCCTTTTAAAGGCTGTGTTTGATAGGTACAAACTTGAGGGTGGCTTCTGAATTTAAATTCAGTAGAATTTCATCAATAAAACTGACTTTGTTATGCTACTCTGCGGTGGTAGACATTTGATTAAGAGCTGCTAAGACAGATTGGTTCTCCTCCCAAAACCCTGGACTGGCTTCAGAAGCAATTGACTCCGTTCTTGATGGCTGTGCCTCAACATATTCATATCATTTAATTTCTAGATATTTTACCTTATTTTGGCATATCATTGTGGGTATTTGGGGATGACTCTGGGTTTTTTTCCTCTTTTGTTACGGTCTTCTGCATTTTAGCTCCTCCCAACAGTATGAAATAAGCTACCAGTTGGACTTAAAAAAGAATTTTTTATATTTTTGCACTTGGAGCTGTTCATTTTTTTAATGTTTATATTTTTTTGAGTGAGAGAGGGACAAAGAGAATCCCAAGAGGGCTCTGCTCTGTCTGATGTGGGACTGACCTCACCAATCCATGAGATCATGACCTGAGCTGAAACCAAGAGTCAGATGCTTAACTGACTGAGCCACCCAGGTGCCCCCCCCTTTTTTAATTTGTTTTTAATGTTTATTATTTTTGAGAGAGAGCATGTGAGTAGGGGAGGTAAGAGAGACACCGTAATGCTTGGTCACTTTTAAGAGCTTCTGAACTTTAAAATTTGCCTCCTAACTTTTGGGGCGTGAGGAAAGGCTGAATCCACAACTACGTTTTATTTATTTCTGCCACTGGTACTTAGTTCTGGTTTGTGATGCTTTCATTTTATGGTCTGCCACAACAAATTGAGGGTTTCTGCCCTAAAGAGGTATTCATTGTTGGGTTGACTGGCTGGCTCAGTCAGTAGAACATGCCGCTCTTTAAAAAAAATTTTTAAGTTTATTTATTTTTGAGAGACAGAGACAGCATGAGTTGGGGAAGGAGAGAGAAATCCCAAGCAGGCTCCACCCTGTCAGCGCAGAGCCCCATTCAGGACTCCAGCTCACGAATGGTGAGATCATAAGATGATGATCTGAGCCGAAATCAAGAGTCCGAGGCTTAACCGAATCAGCCACCCAGGCGCCCCTAGACCATGCCACTCATGATCTCAGGGTTGTGAGTTCCAGCCCCATGTTGGATGTAGAGATCATTTAAAATTTAAAAAAAAAAAAAAAAAAAAAGTTTTAAAAAAAGAGGAAGATTCATTGCTGTTTTGATTGGTAAAGTCATCTGGAGTTTCAGGAAGTTCCAGTATTATGTGATTAGAAGTTAAGAGTGGGAATAGTCTATGGCTCAGTAACAAAGGGATTAGGCCTGACTACTTTGACTCCAGGTCTGAGTAAGGGGCTCTAGAGGAGAAAGGTAGTTAAGTACCAGTATAAATTAGCTGGGTCCTAGCATAGACATAGCCTTTGGTCACATAGTTTTTTTTCTGGTAAGGAACTGCCTCCTGTTAACTAGAGCTCTTATTCTTTTTATAGGAATCAAGATACAGTACCTGTAATCTTACAGGCTGAAAAAATCTTTTTTGTAGATTAAAAAATTTTTGTAATTGTCATTTTTTTGGGGTTTCCTGATTACCTACTTTTGAAAAAGATGACATAGTAGCTCAGCTTCTTAGCAATTTTCATTTTGGTTATTTTTTCTCCAGGCATTGAAATAGCCACCAAATGTGACAAGAAATTTCATGTCAGTAATTTGCAGTGAGTGAAATCCCCACTGCCCCCCCCCCAACTACTTGGGCAGTTATCACTTTTTATAAATGGCGGTCAGGACACTCCAGGCTCCTCAAAGACTGAAGTTTTGATTGTGCCATTTGATGCTTATATACTGTGATGGTTGCAGGCAGGTGTTTGAAGTTAACAGTTATAGTTAGATTTTATGATTATATGTAGATCTAGCCATTTTTATCACTGTGGATAATGGAGAAGTTCCTTTAATAAGAATGGAGATGCCATTTCAGAGATCCCTGATATTAAAGAGAACTGATGGAATACAAAATTATTTTGCTTGGGATCTTTTTTTTAAGTTATGTATTTAGAGAATGAGAGAGAGAGAGAGTGTTGTGAGTGGGGAAGGAGCTGAAAGAAAGAGAGAATCCCAAGTGGGGCTCCATCCCATAAACCGTGAAGTCACGTAACCTGAGCCTAAATCAAGAGTCAGACACTTAAGGGACTGAGCCATGCAGTCTCCCTTGTCTTTCCTATTGTAATCTTCTCTGATAACTTTGGCTATAGTAGATCTAAAAAATTAGTTTCATTTTCTTGCCCAAGTGCATGCATAGCCTTTACATTGTACCTTGTAAATTTTGTGTTCAGTGTGTGGTCTCTTTGATGGTTTTTCTTGTCTTTGAAAGTATTTTAATGACTGCACGGAATTGATGTTTTATATTATAGTTGGCATTCAGTTTATTCTATCAGGTAAGCATATCAAGTGTTTTATAAATCACCTTTTGGAAAACCTTGATGTTGGAGAGTGCAGTGCCCCTTAGTTAGGATCCTAGGCAGTAAGCTCTTTATTATTCTTTCTGTATGTAGCTGATCAATTTTTTATTTTTTTTAAGTTGTAATGTTTGTTTATTTTGGAGAGAGAGACAGAACAAGCGGGGAAGGAGCAGAGAGACACGGAATACAAAGCGGGTTCCAGGCTTCGAGCTGTCAGCACAGAGCCTGACATTGGGCTCAAACCCACAAACTACGAGATCATGACCCAAGCCAAAGTCGGATGTCCAACAACTGAGCCACCCAGGCGCCCCTGAAATTTCTTAGAAGTTCTAAAATTAAGAGCTTTAAATTCTGATTTTAAAGTTCTGAAAGTTCTTAAAAGTATTTGTGCCCAAACTGCTATACTGTATTTGATTGTTTGGACCTTTAGTGTCAAAACTCTCTAACTTCATACTACAGGAGTAGCATGTATTCATGTAGGTGACTGTATACCATACATTCACATATAAATATGCCCATGTTCATAGATGATTAACTTTAAAAATGGCTTAAAATTGCATGCTTAATGATTTTAATTGTCTAATCTATTCACTGACATTTCTCTATAGTTTTATTCATTAGCTATTGAAATATCTTTGTATTTTAGTAGTTTGCTTCTATTTTTTTAGGAGGTCTTTAGTATCAGAACAGATGCTTTAATCAGATACTTTAAACAGATACTTCAGTATCAGAATAGATATTTTAATCCTATCTTGTGCATAGCAGTGGTGGATGCTACAAAAACTGTCTCCTGAGCATCTGCTGGAAGCATAACACTGCCAGGCTTATGCTTGGCATCAGCACAGAGGAGTCTTCCAAATAGAAGGGTGTGCCTATACACATGTGCACATATTCTTAGGATTAAATGCATTAATAAGAGCTAAAAGAGATACATAACACTAAGAGGAAGAAATGGTTAATCCTGCCTGATGGACCTAGCCCAGAAAGCCAGAGGGAGATGGGAATGAGATCTTAAGCAGGTTTTTGAAGAATGAATAGGGGAAAGATTTGGTGGCAGAAGTTTTTGTGGAGATGGTCATCCCCTAAAAATTCTTTTCTCTTAGCTTTGGCTTGGAATATCCACTTCCTCATTTTCTGCATGTCCAATTTCTTCCTGTTCCAGTTTTCAAGTGGTATATTCTTTGTGGTAGTGCTGTAGCATTTATCACATAATTGTGTTTAGGACTTCTGTCTCCAACTGGACTTTAAATTTCTTTGGAGCAGCAGATCAAGTCCTTCATGTTCACTATTTTCCTTGCATAATTTCTGGCACATGTAGAGTGGACATTCAATAACTGTTGAAAGAATTTGTCTTCTCCCACGTATTCACCCAGCTTATGTTGAATGAGGTAAGACAGTGGCCTAAAGAATGAAAATCTCAGGTTCGGGGAACGATGGTGAGTGGCATAGTGTTCTTCGAGCACAGACTTTGTTACAGAGGTGAGAGATGTGATGGGAGACAAATTTGAAAAGTTGGTCAGGACCATGAATTTCAGGCTGGATTTTTGTGTAAAGCCTTATATTTCAAAATGAATGCAGATGTTTGGATTTTCCTTTATGTAATGAATGCTGCACATGATAAAGAAGCTTTGAAGACTTGAAGGTGTAAGAGTGATAATTCAGTAGGAGCCGAAAGGGTGGGATAAATGCAAAAGACTTGAGTTGTTAGGATTTCACTGTTTGAAGCTTAAAGAAGGAAAATCACTTAGGACTGAGCATTTGAGCCAAGAAGATGGTGGTACCATTAACCAGAAATAAGGAAAACTTTTATGTGTATCTGGGGAAGGGATGCATATATTGGGTAACCTATGAGGTTACATGTAGGTATTCAGCAGGGAATTAAAAATGTAAAATTTGAGTTCATGCTACAGATTAGCTATCCTCTTAGGTAGATATGAGAGACAGAATTTTGAGAACTTTTGCATTTTGATGAGAAGGAAAGTTGCCTTATCCTAGAAATCAAGAAGCATTTAGGAGTAGGCTATCAACAATGCTAATGTAGACAAGTGGAAGACTGAGGGAGAGGGAGGTCTTTGGAGTTTTCGGAATTGTGACTTTCTGGAGCATTATATTTAAGGGAGAGCTCAGATTATAACACTTGAGAGTGGAGGAGAGATAAGGAAGACTAATGCACATTTCGTAATTTAGGGAACAATATGATTAACAAAAAGTACTTTGAGAATCCAGAGGAAAGACAGTTATAGTCTATTGAATCAGGAAATATTTTCAGGGGGACAATATCTGGGCCCAAATAAATGCATAGGGTTTCAATCATTAAAGATAGGAATATATGGAGTGAGTATTGGAATAGGAATCAAAGGACTTAGTTCTTGTTTAGTAGACTTCTAGAATCCTAGTGTTGGAGCAACCTAAACATTGTTAGACATAGACTGTTTTACTAGATTTCTGCTAAATTGTGCAGAATTGTATCTCTGGGATAAATACCTACATTGACCGGCTGTTTATGAAGTAGCTCTATTCTGGTTATTCTTGGGATTATATGAAACTAAATCTACCTTCCTGTAATGTTGATTTATTCTTCATCCAGTATTCAACTTGTACAAAGTAGAGTAGAATTGTCAGCTCATTTTAGACATTGTAGCCTGAGATTGTGTGCTTTAGGGGCAGCTGTATTATACTAGTTAGTGATTTACTGAACCTTTAACCAAAAAGTGAGCAAACAAATCTGAGTACTTAACTAAAAGCTGAAGTTTTAATCAAGGAAGGAACCAAAAGTTCCTTTTGTTGATTAAAAAAAAAAAAGTATCAAAATAGCCAAAGGAACCAGTTCCTTTGATTTTTTTTTTTTTTAAGTTCTTTTGAAATTGAAGTATATTGTAAGGTGAAGCCCAGTGTGACGTTCTTTTCTCTTACTTTTGTATATGTGTTAATTTTCTTTCTGTCCTCCACTTCCCTCTCACTGGTATTAAGAGATTCAGAAAAGATAGTGCCAGTTGATATAGAGCAATTTCCCATGAGAGCTGGAGTGGATATACTTCAGGAATTAGTCTAGGCAAATGTAGAGGAAACATTTTAAGAAATAAGAATGAATAAAAAGATGTTGAAGATATACAGGGATTTTTAAGTGAGGTAAAGTTGGAAAGTACAATGATCTCAAATAGTTGAGGCTCTGTAAATTATATCTGGAAAACCAGATTGAATCATGTTGGTATTTGGATGAATAAATAGGATTGATTTTTTTTTTTTAAATGTTTGTTTATTTTGAGGGAGAGAGAGACAGCAAGCAGGGGAGAAGCAGAGAGAGAGTGGGAGACATAGCAGGCTCCAGGCTCTGAGCTGTCAGCACAGAGCCCAACGCGGGGCTCTAACTCCCAAATCATGAGTTCATGACCTAAGCCAGAGTCAAACCCTTAACCAAATGAGCCACCCAGGTGCCCCAGGATTGATTATTTTTAATTGACAAGGAAAAGTGAATTTACATTGTGCATCCCAGTGTGACACAAGTCTCCACGTTTTCAAAAGTTTATAGGAAAAAGTGGGGTTTAATACATGGAATTTTAATTTATCCAAAAAAATGTTAGATGATAATTGCTCTTAGTCTTTGGAGGTGCTAGAGGCTAACAACCACATGAAAAAGATTCTTTTTGTACAGAAGTAACCTTTAATCTTGGCTATCTTTGTTGAACTTTATCGTCTTGTAGTTTTGACCAGAGATCATATCTCAGTTTGTAAATCAGGAAATTGGAAAGCTATCTCTGTCATAGGCTTAGGTAGTTAAAATCTTTTTCTTAGTCTCATGTTCAGAGGTTTGTTTTTTTATCCTTTTTAAAAAAGAAATGGAAGGACTCAAATCCCAGAAATTGCTTACGTATGAGTTTGCTTACGTATGAGTTGAGTACTTTGCCGAGAATAATAAAAATTGCACAGTTGTTCTTATTATCACGTTTATTCTGAATGTGTAATTTGGTCCGTCCCCCCCGCTTGACTGGATTGTGATATACATTGGCTTTGCGTGAATTATAAACACAAACTTAAGGGGTGCTTGGGTGGCTCCGTTGGTTACATTTCCACCTCTTGATAGCTGCTCAGGTCACAGTCTCAGTTGTGAGATTAACTTTACCTCAGCGCAAGAGGCCTGCTTGTGACTCTTTCATATCTTTCTCTCTCTCAAAATATTAAAAATAAAGTATGTATAGTTTTCACATTAATTTTACTAGATAAGTACTTCACCCTTCGTCATCATTCAAAATAAAAATAGTGTGTAGTTTAGCTTTGTTGCTTTAAATAAATACCAAATGAGAGTTCTTTTATGCATTAGGGTTTGCTAATTCTTATTGGAAGTTTTAGGTTTGGGAAGAAACTAATGGTTTCTGATTCCGCTTTGTGATTTTTTTTCTTTTCTCCTTTTTATGAGTTGGTTTAATTGTAAGTGGTATAGAAGTCAAGGTAGAACAGAAGACTGGGGAGCAGACTGGCAGAATTCTAGGCTGGGTTTACTCCGACCTCAGAGTAAGGTAGAAATGGCTGAGTAACAGGAAGTAAAGAGATGAGCCCCACTATGTGTTTTGTTTCCTTTTTTTCCCGAAACTGTGTTTATTCCTGAATGTGCAGAAGGCTCCAAAACACTTCTTTATAGAGATTGGTGACAACAGATTTTATGGCAGAGAACCAGATGTTTTAAACAGCAGTAAAGATCACCATCTCCTGATGGAGACAAAAGGAAGTGCTTACTTTCTGCTAGATTTCTCCATTCCTCCTGTGGTCAGAGGATTTTTCCCCTGTGGCCTTCATTTTAGCTCTTCCAAGGGGAGCTTCTTACCACTGCTATTCCCAGACCCTGCCACTGGAAGCCGTGAATTCACTTTTTTTTTGAGTTCACTATTTTTGAAAACAAGTGAGATGTTACTTAAAAATTTAAACAGATTTAAAACAGATTTGTTGTTTACTATTTCAGGACAGTTGTAAAAGGAGAGCACATTATGTGAAAGTTGAATTGGGAGTTACTAGGATTGTATAGAGCTACCGTCTTTTTTTTTTTTTGCCTTTTAAAAATGTTTTTATTTTTTTAATTTTTTTTATTTTTGAGGGAGAGCGAGAGCTCCAGCGCACGCACAAGTAGGGGAGGGGTGGAGAAAGAGGGAGACACAATTTGAAGCAGGCTCCAGGCTCCCATCTGTCAGCACAGAACTTTACATTGGTCTTGAACCCACAAACCGCTAGATCATGACCTGAGCCAGAGTTGGACACAACTGATCTTGCCACCCAGGAGCCCCTCTATAGAGCTACAGTCTTCCCTGTAGGCTCTGCTATGGTTGATACCTGATTTTTATTTTAAGTTTCATTTATTTATTTTCAGAGAGAGAGGGAGAGAGAATCCCAAGCAGTGTCCACACTCATCCCAGAGCCCTACCGGGAGTTCAGTCTCAGGACTGCGATATCACGACCTAAACCAGTATCAGGAGTCAGATGTTCAACTGACTGAGCCACCAGGTGCCTAGATTTATTGTTGATTTTTAATGGTAATCATTATCATTTTGAAGGTAGTGAAATAATTCCAAGGAGAAAGAATACAAAGAAGATACAAGTCAGTAGTTTTCCATGATAAGTGTAATCTCCAGGTCCTAACTAGTGCTCTCTGTCTGGTTTTAAAAAATAAAATATTGGAATCCAAGGACATAGATTATACTCCACAAAGGAGAAAGGTATAGTGGACAGAAAGACTTGGTTATGGTGTTCATTGTGTGAGGCAGCGTAGTACACTCTTGGGAATGAAAGAACTGTGAGATGCTCCCCCCCACCCCCCCTTGAGG
>NW_027527930.1:7025701-7081897 GCF_008692635.1 Crocuta crocuta | reverse complement strand
CCCCTTGAGGAATAGAGACGAAGGAGCTGTGAATGTTGAAATTTACCAGTAGTTGTTGGGAAGTTACTATTTTGTTGTTATAAATTGCTTTTAAACAAATGCATTAATATTCTTCCTGTTTGTATGGCTAAGAAATTTTCCTTCCTGAAAGTTTATGAAGATGACTTTTTAATAGTTAATCATTTTTGTGTTTGCTCCCTTAGCATTTGACATTGTGCAGCAAAGAAATGGTTATGGAGAAGCCCAGTCCGCTGCTTGTAGGGCGGGAGTTTGTGAGGCAATACTATACTTTGCTGAATAAAGCTCCAGAATATTTACACAGGTAAATTCTAAATGGATTATTTAGTATTTTTATTTCGATTCTTTTCTTGAATAGGACTATGTATATTTCGTCTTTCCTGTCTCATGTTCTGATTATTTCTTTGCAGATCATATCCAGTATTTTACCTGATGACTAAAACCAATTTTTTTTAAAAAATGAAGTCTACAGTAAGAAAAACACTTCACATTATACACACATGCACAATTCTCCAGTATTTTGTATTTTATACAATTGTGTACATGTGTATAATGTGAAGTGTTTTTCTTGGGCTTGTCCAACTGATGGGTTCTAATCTATAGTTTAAAATTATGGATGTAAGTTATCTTTTAAGTTCCTTATAGCAGTGTTAGAAAATGAATCATTTAAGTGACTATACTTGTGAGAATTTTTTCTGATTGGTCTGCAAAATACTATTCCTTGGTAAAACAGCAACAGTAGCCTTGTTTACTATTTTGGCAAGAGTTGGACATCTGTAAGCTTATTTTTTTCCAGAATTTGAAATGAAATTTACTTATATTGTAAGTAGTGTTTATAATTTTTGTTCTTCCTGTGTATTTTAGCAGGGGGGGAAGATAAGTGAGACTTTTGTAAGGATTAGACTTTGCAAATATTTGTTGTAGAACACACCAGCCACATGAGTTAAAGAATAAATCATTGCTACTTCAGGGGCGCCTGGGTGGCTTAGTCGGTTAAGCGTCCGACTTTCGCTTAGGTCATGATCTCGCGGTTCGTGGGTTCGAGCCCCGCGTCGGGCTCTGTGCTGACTGCCAGCTCAGAGCCTGGAGCCTGTTTCAGTCTGTCACTCCCTCTCTCTCTGACCCTCCCCTGCTCACGCTGTCTCTCTCTCTCTCTCTCTCCTAGAAATAAATAAAAAAATATTAAAAAAAAAAAATCATTGCTACTTCATGTGGGAAAAGCTATTAAAAGGATTAGATTATTTTAGCTAGGTTCTCTTTATAAGTATGCTGGACATTCTAAAGTTCAATTTTCAAATATGCCTTGCATTATTCAAGACATGTTTCTATAACTAATGCCCTTCCTCAAAGAAAAGAAATCCAAAAGTAAGTACCTGTACATTCCTCTAATTATAGAAATAAAAGACGTTCTTGTTGACAGTGTATATAGAGGAGTTTAGAATGGAGAGGGGAAAATGGAATTAATAGGACCTTTCCTGATCTGAAATTTAGTGTTTGTATAATGTAGATATTAAGCAGGAAGCTTTTTTTGTTGTGACATTAAGGTTCTTCATCATTTCAGATAAAGGTACAAACTTGTTTTATACTTCGTTTATGTAATCAAATTATCCTATGAATAAAAATTAGTTTATAATTTTTTACTTTTTAACAAACTGTGATGAGTATCCTTTACACATGCATCTTTGTGTACCATTCCTTGTTATTAAGTTCCTACAAATAGAATTGTTAAATTAATGTTATCATTTCTAAGACATTTTTTACATACACTCAACACCCAAATTGTCCTCCAGAAAAATGGTAGACATTTACATGTTTGCCAGTGGTACATGCAAGAAAATAATTTAAACTTAAAAATACAGATAGTAGTTAAAAGCATAGACTATAGAGCCAGACCGTCTGGGTTCATTTCATGTCTTAGCTACCCCACTTGATAGGCGTGTAGTTTTAGGAGAGTTGATTTAACCTCTTCTGAACCTCAGTTTGCTCATTTACATAATAGCGCTTATTTCATGAAGTTGTGAGGGCATCAGTGAGTTAATACATGTAATACGCTGAGTACTTTGCTTGGTATAGTAGAAGTCTTACATGTTGCATTAACAATAGGAACTGAGCTCTCTTTATGAAAAAATTAACTTTGTGTGTTTGATAACCTTAATTTAGGAGGATATTCTAATTGTTTTAGATAAAAGCAGAGAATGGTTTATCATGTACTTAAGAGCAGTATAATATATTAATGAGATAATAGATACTGAAATAATGTAGGTTTTTCTTATTTGGTCTCTAAGTTATTTCAATTACTCTAAATCTGACTAAACTGTTTTAATCTAAGCCTTTGGAATTAGTAATCACTTGGAACTTAGTAGAATATTAAACAGCATCTGATTCCCAAACAAATCTAGATAAATGAGTTTTTGTATTTGAAGGGAAAGCTGGGTCAGTTACTTACTGCAGCAACAGTATTAGAATGTATTTTGAATATCTCATTCTTCCACCTAAAAAAATAGATGGGATAGGAATTAGATGAGAATAGCAAATGATTGCATGTGTATTCAGTGTGCCAGGAACACTAAAAATTCTGTCCTTAATCATTTAATCCTTACAACAGCCTTATGGAGTAATTACTGTGTGTTTGATGACCAAGGAAATTGAACTTACCGACCATAAGTAACTTTATCAGGATCTCACAACTAATGAGGGATGGAGCCAGACATATAAGCTATGTCTGTTTTACACCAGAACTCTGCTGCCTCTTAGAGTTGAGTGTTAATCAATTATCACTGGCCTTATAGGTTTTATGGGAGGAATTCTTCATATGTTCATGGTGGAGTAGATGCTAGTGGAAAGCCCCAGGAGGCTGTTTATGGCCAAAATGTAAGTATCAATTACATACACATTTTAGATTTTTTATGTTAAGATAGTGTTGAAAATAGCCTTAAAAAGTGCCCATGAATTTCTTCTTGAAAGTGATCATTAGTTGTAACTAGAATTTATGTTGCAATAATTTTTAAATGTGCTTTCAGTTCTTATACATATCTGTTTTGTTTGAAACAAGGTGCTACAGTGGGTTGGATATAAAGGAGAAGATAGAATATTATCTATCCTTGATATGTATTATACCTGAAACAGTTGAGAACAATGTATTAAGTTTATACATATCTGGGCTAAGCTTTATGTTCCAGGGATGCACAGAGCCATATGTGCCTTATGACCTTATGGAAGATGTGGGACTTTAGCTAGACTCTGAATTACAGAATTTGGCCTCACCAAACAAGAGGAAATTGAAAGTAGAAGAAATGCACCAGAAAACACACAGTAAAGTGAAATCAGTTGTGAAATTAGTAGTGAAGTCAAGGAACAGTCAACAAAGTTTGTATGAATGACTAAATACTTAATACAGAATAGTGGGAGAGAGCTGTGACATGTTGAAAATGATGGCTTGGGAACATCAGTTTGGCAGTAATGCAAATCATGGTGGAATAGATTCAAATGGGACAGAAAGATTAAGTAGTTAATATTCTGGAGTTGTGAGGAAATCAGTGAAGGTCTGTAGATTAAGTAATATAATATTATAAGAGTAATATGCCTTCTTTTCTTCTCCGATTTGAAGGACATACACCACAAAGTATTGTCTCTGAACTTCAGTGAATGTCATACTAAAATCCGTCATGTGGATGCTCATGCAACCTTGAGTGATGGAGTAGTTGTCCAGGTCATGGGTTTGCTATCTAACAGTGGACAGCCAGAGAGGAAGTTTATGCAGACCTTTGTTCTGGCTCCTGAAGTAAGTTTTCATTTCACTTAATTTTCATTTGTATGATTTGATTGTTAATAGTTGCTTGAAGTGTCCAGAGTTTCTTCTGAAAGGTTTAGATAAGCATGTAGCTATATTTGAGAAATTGGTATTGGACCCATTGATAAACATAAGCATTTGACCTTTGAGCAACATCAACAGTAGGGGCATCAGTCTTCCCTGCAACTGAAAATCAACATATTACTTTTGACTTTTCAAAAACTTTACTAATAGCCTGTCATTGGCCAGAAGCCTTATTGATAGTCTAAACAGTTAACACATAATTTTGTATGTTATATGTATCCTATATACTGTATTCTTATAATAAAAAGTAAGAAAAACGAAAATGGTATTACATAAGAGAAAATAAAATACATTTACAGTACACTACTGTATTTATCAAAAAGGCATGCGTAGGTGGACTTACGCAGTTCACACTTGTAGTGTTCAGGGTCAGCTTTAATTTGAGCTTTGTGTGTATACACTTTGCTATTTATTTTTTTTTTCCACTTATTTTGAAGTGAAAGTTATGCTGATACAAATGTCTAAATTGATTACTAAGATTACATAAATAATAAAAAAAGTATCTTATTTAATAAGTTATGTTAAAATGGAAAAGTTTCATTTGTTAATTAGTCCTAGTTCTCTTCTATTGAGTAGCCGTTTCTTGAGTTCCAGTATTTGATCTTTTATAGCGTACTTTATATTAATATAGCATGTTCAATTTTAGAAAATCACATTTTTACATCATACTTCTATGTATATTTTTTTAACCGCTATAGTGTTAAAATAGATAATGCATATGCCACCTAATTTGTTCTTTTTATGCAGTGCCAAATATATATGGGTATTTAATGAAATATTTGGATTTTGTTTTCCTTTAGGGATCTGTTCCAAATAAGTTTTATGTTCACAATGATATGTTTCGTTATGAAGATGAAGTATTTGGTGATTCTGAACCGGAACTTGATGAAGGTGAGAGTACTTTCAAGATAGAAGGATTCTATCAGTGCTCTTTAAAGATATGAAAAGCACAGAACTTTAGAGAAATCTGCCTGTATTGTAACTGAATCAAACCCCCTTTTTTCCTTTTTGTTAAAAAGAAATAAATTCATTATATGAAATTATATAAAAATCAGACATAGAAAGTGAAATTTCAATCTCATCCTCTGTAAATAACCAAGAGTTTGGTGCCTATTACAGAATTTTGTTAAATCCTATCCTTAGCAGTACTTACTTTTATAAAAGTGCAGTTTTGTTGGTTCAGAGCTTGCTTTTTTCCACTTAGTGTATCCTTGTTGCCTGTCCTTTTTTTTGACTATCCCATAATTATTTATTTGATCTTCCATTTATATATATTAGTTTGTTTCCTTTTCTTATCATTATTGTACTACTGAGTAACTGTGACAAAGGAAACAGTTTAGGCTTTAATATAATTTATTTCCTATATTTTCTTAATAATCTTTTTAAATTTTATTTTTTTAATGTTTATTTTGAGAGAGGAGAGAGAGAATAGGCTTCACACTGTCATCACAGAGCCTAATGTGTTAGATCTCAGAAGCCATATCATGACCTGAGATGAAATCAGGAGTCGGTCGTTTAACCGATTGAGCCACGCAGGTGCCCCTGGATCTTTTAATAGAGTAAATACCAAATTTCATCTTGCTTGCTCTTCAGTTTTTAAGAGAGCCAGCTGGAAATACTGCAATTGAATGACTTAATAAGACATAGGCCAGTTTTTTAAACCATTATATAACTTCCTTGAACATTAAATATTGTGTATGAAATTGTTATGTGTATTATATATTGTCAGAATCAGAAGATGAGGTAGAAGAGGAACAAGAAGAAAGGCAACCATCACCAGAACCTGTGCAAGAAAATGCTGATAGTGGTTACTATGAAGCTCATCCTGTGGCGTAAGAATAGTGTTTGCAAGACCAAATTTGCCCTAAATTATGATGTAGTTGTAATGTGGTTTTTCTAGAATTATTGTTAGAAGTAAATTTTTGATAAAGCTACTTGTCAAGCCAGTATTTGAGTACCATGTATATAAGTTTGGAAAAAATTGTTTTATTTATATAAAAGATTGAACATGGTTTTGCCCCAAACAGTGATTACTTACTGATGATGTAGAATATTTGGGACAACATGGAGAGAGGACAGTTTATTTCTATAAATATGGGATTTATTTAGAGTTAGTATTGAAGTAAACATTTTTAGTAATTCATTATTCCCATTTGAAAATGGCAGAACCTAAGAAATGCTGTGCAAGACTCATGCCCTTCTCTCTCCATATCTGCCTTCTAGTTCTTACTGGACTTTGCTTCAGAACAGTGTATTACTAGTTATGTGCATTAGATTAGAGAAATACTGCATTTTATTCAAACTGAGTGTTTCCATCATGCTGAAAAATGAATAAACTATTCTATTACAGTAATGGCATAGAGGAGCCTTTGGAAGAGTCCTCTCATGAACCTGAACCTGAGCCAGAATCTGAAACAAAGACTGAAGAACTAAAGCCACAAGTGGAGGAGAAGAACTTAGAAGAATTAGAGGAGAAGTCTACTTCTCCTCCTCCTGCTGAACCCGTTTCTCTGCCACAGGAACCACCAAAGGTTAGATCAAAGGAGCTCTTTAGGCCTGTGACATCACACTTTTATATTTGGTGCCATTAATGAAGCATGACCTTTGTTCTGTTATGTTAAATTGTTTAATATAGTAAACCATGCTTTTTTATGTATATGAAAGCTGTGGGGTTTTTTGTAATCCTGAGGTAATTTCATTGTATTCCACCCCCCCTCAAAATATCCCTAAGAGTGAAACTTAACAATTAATCCTTGTCTGTGTGCAGTGGTTAGTCTCTTAATGAAATTATTTGAGTCCATGTATATAGCCGAAAGTTGCTCTTCCATTCTGTAGAAGTCCTCTATGCACGAATGCAACTGGAGTCATGCAATTTCCCAACTTAAACAAGTTGGCCTATTAAAAGAAGAGGTACCTGTTATTTCTGGTTTAAATGGGAGCAATTTCCTTACAACACCAATTAAATGATCTTAGAAAGATGAGTGACACCCATAGTGTATCGTTTAAGCCTACCTAAAACATCTTTTATCTTTCTGTAAAGTAGAAGGTTAAAGTATATTTGGGTAGTGAGAGGAGGAGATTCCTTGTTCAATTTGTGAATGTCTGTTAAAGTTTCCAGTGAGTACTCTCTTCTTTCCTATCCTTCCCCTCAACACCATCACACACCTTATCTTCCCCCAAAAGGGGAAGAAATTGGTTCTATGAGGTTCTTATTTTTCTAGCATGTGTAGTTAGTGGTTTTGTTTGCCATTGCTCATCTCCTTAGAGCATATAGGAACGTGCTTGTGGATTTATTTAGTAGTTCAGACAAAACAGATAATCTTGCATAATGAGATTTTGAAAGTTGGCACATAGACTGGCATGTGTGTGTGTGCCTTTCTTTTGAGGAGTCCTTCAATATAGAACAATAGTTTAGAAATGAAAAGAAAGTATATATTTGGAAGTTTCCCTATAGGAATGTTGGTGGTTTTCCATGATTAGTAGTCTAGGTTTGTTGCATTTCCTGCAGGCTTTCTCCTGGGCTTCAGTGACCAGTAAAAACCTGCCTCCTAGTGGTACTGTTTCTTCCTCTGGAATTCCACCCCATGTTAAAGCACCAGTCTCACAGGTAACCAATCTGTGAACACATTGGATTGTATCCTTGTTACATTGCCAATTGCTTATCTCTTTTATACTTCTTTAAATGAGTCAATCAGAAATTATGGATTAAATATACAAAAAACTGTATTAAATGTCAGTGCACCCACTTTAAATGCCAAATCTCCATCATCTGCATAGGTAGTATTTGGGGTTTGGGTGTGAAATACACATTAAGTTGGTTCTACCAATATACATATCTGTAGATAGATAGATATAGATATAGTCGTTTAAAAGGCTTCTTAAAATAACAAAAAAATGTTCCTTTTAAAGTTTTAAATTTTATTTAGCGAAAATATTTTAGGGAAGAAATTTGGAAAGGCACAAAGTAGTGTGGCATTATAAAAATCATTGCTTAAAAAAATAGAAAACTTAAAAAGTACACTGCCTAAGCTCTCAGTCTGTAAGTGGTTCACTCCATTTAATTGAAGCCTGTACCAACTTATGACTGTAGTGTTCACTTAACTGATCATTTAGTATTCTGCTTTTCATCTGTTTATCATCTTACCCATTTCAGAACTTTCAAAACATTGAAAATAAGACACTGGCTACCTAATGTGTTTATTAGGTATGGTTTAAACTTAATTAGAATTTAGTTAATTCAGTAGCATAGCTAACGGGTATTCTGTTCTTTCCTACATTTTGAGTCAGACTTCATTCCACTAGAAAATTTACATTTAAAATGGTTCGTGCACATTAACCTCTTACATGTTCTAAACAGTGAAACTTTGAGGTTTCAAAAAAAGTAGCTAGTAATCATTAGATAGTCTTTATGGTGTTGGTACATATAGTCAGCTACATAAAATAGCAAAACACATGGCTTCAGGATACTTTTTTTTTTTTTTTTCAGTTAACATATTCAGGAAATGTTGAATAATGGCAGGTCACAAACCAGAATTCTGTCTTACTGAAGAAAATTAATTTGTCAAGTGTTGGTTGTGATTTTCAACCCATCTGAAGACCTGATGAGTGTGACTTCTGAATTTTCTTTTGAAATGCTTGATTTCTTATCACATTTGCATTTGGAATCCTTTGGATTGTGACTTCATCTTCTGAGTGTTGGCTACATTTATTTTAAACTTTTACTTAAAAGTTAAAATAGCTAATGATTATTTATGTTTTCAGTATGTGCCAGGCATTGTGCAAAGCACTTTTATTCATTCTCATCTAATCCTCACCCTGTGAGGGTGTTTACTATTACTATTCCTGTTTAACGGATGAGTAAATTGAGGCCCAGAGTACTTCACCCTAAGGTCAGACAGCTGTATAAATAGCCTAGGTCTGGGCTTTGAATTTATGTAGCTGGACACCAGAGTCCTTTTGTGACTCATGTAAACCTATAGAGTTCTTTAGCCTGTTGGAGGGCAGTGTATCTCCATTCACATTAAAGAGGAGTACTGTATTTAAGGCATTTCTAAATTACAGTAGATCCTAGCCTTTTGCCCAGGGGAAGATTTTTTTTAATTGTAGGAGGACTAGATTGTATTTTGTAGCCCATCCCCTTATTAAGACATTTTTAAACATGTACGACTTAAACTTATATTTAAGAGAATTTTCTACTCTTTAGACTATATTTAGAATGGATTCATTATTTTTTCCACTAGATTTAATAAATCCTTCAATTTTATTTTATTTGGTGTAGTATCCATTTATCACTTTTAGCATAGTTTAATAAAAAGAGAAATCTAATTTTAGGATATTGGTAGAAATTAATTAGGAAGTAGGTAAGTTAATTTCATGGTAAAAAGGCTTAGTTTATGTAACTAGCTTATGTTCAGTTGAAGGACTTAGTTGTGGTTTTACCGGCTGTTATTGATTTGGTGGTTCCATTTTCATTTAATAATTCTGTTTGACTTTCATTTGTGGGATTTGTCACCTGAGCATACTTTCTGGTTGCATGGAATTAATTTTAAGGCTCTAAAGTATAGTATGTAGCATGTTAGCCATTTTATCTTTTCGGAGTAAATAGTTTTAATTATGAAATTGAGCCTGATTAATTATGAATTCACAGCTGGCTTAGTTGACATCTATTAAATCAGTTGTTGAAAGGAATGCTGGTCTGTATGGATTTTTTGCGTTGGCATCATCAAGTATCTCCTGACAGTCAGTTTGCTACATCACTATGAATGATTGGAAAGACGTTGGAAACTATTTATTATATTTGTTTTAAGTTTTAAATCCTTAAAGGATAATGAAGAACCTTTCTATTTTGGTACATGTAGTTATTTTTGTTTGGGTAGTCAATTTGGAAAAAAATTAAATCAGGTCAGTGAGGGCACCTCTTAAGTTCTTTGATAACATTTGGGTTCAGTGAATCTGAGGTTTTTCTGAGAATTTTAAATTAAGTACATTTGCTATTTTTATTAATTTCCTTCATTTAATGAAGTACATTAGCTTCATTAAACTTTGTTAGAGTATGTCTATTCTTTAATTGTTGGCACTTCTAGGCCTCCTTAGTGAAACTTTACTGCCTTTTTTAAGGCATCACATTTCAGGTCAAATTACCGTATAGTATTAAACTCTGAATGTAGATATCAGTGGTTTCAGGTCTATAACATGGGTCTCCTTGTCAGGCATAGAACATTGTCCTACATGCTAATGAACTAAAAATATAATTTAATTTTAAATGAACCAATAGTTATTGACCGTCTTTGCCTAATGTCACTGTGCTTGGTTTTTGGGTGATGTAGAAATCAATTAGGACATAGTCCTTACAGGAATAAATACATGTAAAAAATAATTGAGAAAACTGGAGAGAGTTGAAATTGTTTTTAAAATAGCAAAATTCTTATGTGGAAACTAATTTGACAATAAACTATTTGTAAAAANCCTTTTTTTTTTTTTTAAATGTTTATGTATTTATTTTTGAGAAAGGGGTGCAAGCCTGAGAAGGGCAGAGAGAGAGGGAGACAGATAATTACCAAGCAACACAGAGCCCAGCACGGGGTTTGAACTCACAAACCATGAGATATGGCCTGAGCCGAAATCAAGTCGGTTGCTTAACCGACTAAACCACCCAGGTGCCCTGGGGAGCAGCTTCATCTTGAGGGAAATGAGAAGTCTTCATGGAAAAAAACAGTGTGGAAAGAGACACACAAATCTGTTAAAAACTTCTAGGGTAGGAATTAATGTACCTTTTGATTACAGTGGGTGAAATCATTTACAATAAATTGTCATTTTTGGAAGAAGTATAACTCTTTGTATCAGAATATGACCTTGCAAGTTATAATAATAGTTCTATAAGTGATGAAAGAGTTTGAGACACTGGCTGGACTGAGGTTCTCAGAGATGATCAGTCATAAAGACATAACTGAAGTCACTAGTTTTCTGACTTTGAGGACATTTTCTTCATATCCTGCTGAGTGTTTTCAGCACTCTTTAAAGGTGCATATATTTTATCCCTTCCTTGGACCATAAATACTTGGGCAGTGGATGGCCCGAAGAGTTTGGGAATATTGAAAATACCACTGAATTAAGGAAAAGGTAATAGTGGATGTTATTTTGTTTTAAAATAGTTAACTTTAATTATTTGTGTGTAATTTTAGCAGTTAGCAGAAATTTTTGGAAGGCATCTTAAAAAGTTCTATTACTCTCTGCCTGACCCACCCCCTTCGGGTGCTGTTAAAGAAAATTGTTGGGGTCTTGCATACCTTTCCTATATGGAAGAACAGTAAGGTGCTAAAGGACTCCTTGATTCTGAGGTGCTTTACACATGTTTCTGTCTTATTTAATTTTAACTTAAAGGTAGTATTTTTTTGTTGCTTAGAATAAGCAAAATTGTATGTTTTGAACTAAATATTTTTAAGATTTATGGGCAGAGTTTAGAACATATTGGCTAAATTTGTAACAACATGGATGGACCTTGAGGGTGTAATGCTGAGCGAAATAAGTCAGGCAGAGAAGGACAGATACCATATGTTTGCACGTAAAGGTGGATTAGGAGGAACTTAACGGAGGACCATGGGGGAGAAGAAGGGGAAAAATAGTTGGAGAGAGGGAGGGAGGCAAACCACGAGAGACTCTTGAATGCTGAGAACAAACTGAGGGCTGATGGTAGGGAGGGAGGGAAGGGGGGTGATGGGCATGGAGGAGGGCACTTTTTGGGATGAGCACTGGGTGTTATATGGAATCCAACTTGACAATAAACTATTTAAGAAAAAGAACATATTGGCTAAGCACTGTTAACATTTGAGGGGCAGCAAACTAGATAATTAGAAAGTATATGTCATAGTTTTGTGTAAAATAAAGATGACTTTATTTTGCATATGCATTCACATGGAGTGACTCATCTTGCATTTTTGTGATTTTTGTAGCAGTAACTTTAATGCTGTCTCAATGTGGATGTAAATTTATTGAAAAAAAAATGTGGTTGTAAAAGCAGCTTATTTTGAGTTCTATATCCTTGAATGGGAAAACAAACGTACCCTACAGTCCTAGATTGGTACAGAATATCTTTAAAAAATTTATTCACATACATAGAACACTATGTTAGAAATATTCTAAACTTAAGATTAGCGTTATGTCTGCTGGTGACTTGCTGGTAGTTGCTTTAGTTGTTTCGTCTCCTATGGAATGAGTTCTTTATAATGTGGGGTTTTTTTCCTTGTATTTTAGCCAAGAGTTGAAGCTAAACCAGAAGTTCAGTCTCAGCCACCTCGTGTGCGTGAACAACGACCTAGAGAACGACCTGGTTTCCCTCCTAGAGGACCAAGACCAGGTGAGTCAACCCTTCTGTGGCCTTCAGCATTTTAGCACTTGGAAAGTTGTAAAAGACTGAAATTTTAAAAAACTATAATGTGTTTTATATACAGTTTCTTTTAATACCAAATTTCTTTAAAGGTTAATTTGCTAAAGTACAGTCTGGGGTAGAACAACGGACTTTTAGGGGAGGATTAGTTGACATGTAATGGAGACATGTATTTTGAAAGTGTAAAAATTTTGAGACAGATTTTATTTGGTTATTGTCACTGGTTCTAAGAATTCAAAACCGAGCTGCCAATAACCTACTCTCTTACTTAGCACTCTTATCTCTTCACAGATAAACAGTAAGCACACCCCGATTCTTCTTATTTTGATTGTCTTAGGTATTAAGTAAGTTGCCATGATTTTTGACTTGTTTCCATTGTTAGCTAATATACGTAGCACCTCTATTTGAATTCTTTAAGTATGTTTAGATTGCTTTTGGGAGGAGGTGGGAGATTGTATCCATCAATAGCCTATGTAATTTTTCCCACAAGAGTAAAATAAAATGATCTGTTACTAAACCAGAGTCATGTGAACTGGGGTTTGTCCTAGTTTTGCTATTACTTGAGCTTATGATCTTAGGTGAGATCCTTAAATTATGAGCTTCTCTTATGCCATTTAGTTACTACACAAATTTTTCTTGTGTGATACCTTTCTTAAATGCCTCATTGTGTTCTTTGTGTTATTGAGAGGATCAAATAAGAATTTTCTGTATAAATTTGACCACCTTAATATGTCTATAGTCTATTTAAATGAGATATTGTTACTATTAAATTTACGGATTTGGCTATAATTTCATACAACCAAATGTAATTTTGTAAATTTCAAAATACTAAACAAATACATCTCATCTGAAATTTGTTTGGTTCCTGGATGATGGCAAGAATTTGGTTAAGGAGGAATACTTGTACTAATGTTGGAATTTCATATAATCAGACCAGTAGATCTAGAAGAAGGAATTTTAGTAATCTAGTCAATACCCTTACTTTATACTTAGTGTCATGTTGTTTTGTAACTAACCTACTAATAATAGGCACTTCCACCTCTGTTCAAGGAGCTCACTATCTTATTAAACTAAAACAGGAATATCTTTTATACATTCATTGCTTTGCACTGGTTGTTATATATTATAAACTTTAATGTCTGTCCTATTCCTTTTCTCAGGCAGAGGAGATATTGAACAGAATGAATCTGACAACCGTAGAATAATTCGCTATCCAGACAGTCATCAACTTTTTGTTGGTAACTTGCCACATGATATCGATGAAAATGAACTGAAAGAATTCTTCATGAGTGAGTAGTTTATTTGCTTTATTGTAAAATTAAGCAGAGGGATTAGAGCTTTTTTCATAATAAGAACTTTTTTTTAAACATGTGTGTGTGTGTGTGTATTCTGTATATCCCCAGGTACCAATTAGTTTAATTGATCAGAATTGAGTAGAAGGTTATCTTAGATGTTTCCCCATGATTGTACTTAGTGTTGACTGGCCTAGTTACACAGATTAGAAGAAAGGGTTCATTGAGTACTTAAATTTGAGGATGGGATTCTTTTGGCAAATATAAGTCAGGTAGAAAATACCCTTGTCTTTGTGAAGCTGTGCAGGTAACTTTCCTTTTGAAAGAACTAATTCAGAAGAGTAATGTAACAAGCGGTCGGGATAGTTGTGAGCATCCTTACTTAATGAGTGAATGTACTTCATTTGTCACTGGATGTAGCAGCTTGCAGCTTATTTTGAAGTGTTTCAAGTAGATTAAGGTTATTTCTCAACAGTTAAAGCTGCAAAGTATTCTATTAAAATATTTAATCCCCTTGGTGTAATATATGTTTTCACAGGTTTTGGAAACGTTGTGGAACTTCGCATCAATACCAAGGGTGTTGGGGGAAAGCTTCCAAACTTTGGTTTTGTGGTTTTTGATGACTCTGAACCAGTTCAGAGAATCTTAATTGCAAAAGTAAGTGACTGAAAGGGCGTACGTAGTTCAAAACTTTATTATTCTGTTGTATGTAATACTAACTTGGTGCATTTTAAAGCCATAGAAAATCTTTTCTTAATGATAAAGCTAAAAGTAGTTTATTAGAAATGGTATTAATGCAAAGAATAAAGACATGTTAGTAGTTTTAATGTCTGAGATGTGGATTATTTTATTTATTTTTTGAAGTTTATTTTGAGAGCGCATGTACATGTGAGCAGGGGAGGAGCAAGAGAGTGAAGGAGACAGAATCCCAAGCAGGCTCAGCGCTGTCAGCGCAGAGCCTGACACAGGGCTCGAACTCATAAACAGTGAGATCAGGACCTGAGCCAGGATCAAGTCAGAGGCTTAACTGACTGGACCACCCAGGTGCCCCTAGGATTTTTTCTCCTTAATGTAAGTAAGGGAATACATCAGTATTGTCTAACCTGCCCACGTAAATCTTTTTCTCTCCTTTTAAAGCCAATTATGTTTCGAGGGGAAGTACGCTTAAATGTGGAAGAGAAAAAAACGAGAGCTGCAAGAGAGCGAGAAACCAGAGGTGGTGGTGATGATCGCAGGGATATCAGACGCAATGATCGAGGTCCTGGTGGTCCACGTGGAATAGTGGGCGGTGGAATGATGCGTGACCGGGATGGAAGAGGACCTCCTCCAAGAGGTGGCATGGCACAGAAACTTGGCTCTGGAAGAGGAACCGGGCAAATGGAAGGCCGCTTCACAGGACAGCGTCGCTGAAGCTCCACTGTTGGCAAAGTCTTGGCAGTGGTACATTATTCATCGTGTTTGCATTCTTGTTAATTTTTTTTGGCTTTGGAATGTGACACAGCCTTTTTGATCATTTCTTTGATGTGAAAAGCATCTTTTGGTTATCAGTTAAATTGAGGTGGACATTATTTCCCCAATTTCACAACAGGATTCACATTGTTAATTTATAAATCTAGACTTGGAGAATTAAGGACTGAGAAATGACCATATCTTAAACTGTCTACAACAAAATGAACTTAGAAGGACATGCCCAACTGAATTCAGGTCCTTTGAGTCAAAAAAATCCTCTGCTGCACATTTTGTTTAAGTGTTACTGTTTCTGCCTATTAATGTTGGAAACACAAATAGTGCAATTTGTGCAATTGGAGAATCTTGCCTTTTTTCTTGGCTCCCCCCAAAATACAACCCAACAAAAACTTGTTATGCACTCATCAGAATGCACTAATGGGTACTCTGAACTCATTAACATTGACATCTGCAACAGGAGGCAACAGGGGAAAAAAATCTTTCATCTCTTTTTCCAGTAGAGAATAGTTTGTGAAATGATGAGGGCATTTTATCTGCTTGCTGTGACCAGCGTGTGTACACATAAACCTTAACAAGACTACAAGTATATTCCAGAAGGGAATCATTTAGTTATGAACTAAATAACAAAAATCAGAACTTTAAATGCTATGGTCTTGAATATTAGACCAGATTTAGTAGCTCCATATCTAAGATTTTTCTACCTGCCCCTCTTCAGTACAGAAATGGCTGGCTGCTCAACACACTCCTCCTCCCCTTTTCCCTTTCTTTAAGCTGTGTACAGTGAAAATTGTCTTTACCGTATTTTTGTTCTCTGGTAATGTAATAAGCATGATGGTGCCTTCTATTAATACATCATTCCAGTCTTGCTGGTAATTTTGTACAGTATAGTGTATGAATTGCTGTGCTGCAAAGCCAAACAGCTGCAAAATGTTGAAAAATCATTGAAGTGTATAAAAATTGCAGTATCTTTAAAATCAGTAAATTGACTAGCATTTTATTTACCTTGTTCTTCAGTTAACAACTTTGTGTTCTCTGTGGGAGGGAGTCTTGTGTGTTTGGGAGGGAGAGGGAAGGAGGAAGTCAGTCATTTGAGTAAGTCTCTTGTTGACTTTTCTCATAGCATGAATGTGAACGTTGAAGCGTATCACTTCAGAGGTGCTTGGAAAAGTCAATCAATCTGATGTACATTTTTTATGACATTTTAAAAGCAGTCAGATTCCACAAACGGCAAGTAAACCTGAAGTGAGGATACTGCAATTTTCAGAGAAAAGAACAGCAGCTCCTAAGTGTTTGCATTTTCTATTTGGGGGGCAGGGAACTGTCATTCATTTTGCACAATTCTTGAACTGATGTCAGCACCCGAGTGGCTCTGAATTTAAGTCTGGGACGGCATCTTTTATTTTTACATGAATCTCTAAACAATTCTGTGAGCAAAGTTTGTAGCTGCTGGATTATTGTCTGTCTTTATAGCAAGTTCCAGTAAACCGCAAGTATGGCAAAGGATATCCAATTTTATGCTTGGAGCATTTGGTACATAACAGTTTCTGATGTTTCAGGCTAGGAGTGAGGTAAATTAAGTGTGACCACTTAAAGCTGCTTGTTAGCATGGAAGACTTCTCCAATCTTCGTAAAAACAAAAAATGCACTTGACATAGTAGCAAACTGGTTCTGAATTATGGGACTGTTTGCTATTTAGTAAACTAGCAAATGATGCACATATTTTCTTTTTCATGTACTGGGCAATATAAGTGAAATCTCTCCTTTTTTTCCCCTTTGAAAGAGGTCTTCCATGTTTGGGGAAAAGTCTTGCACTATTGCATATATTTGGGGGACACAGATTTCTCATAGTTTCCATTGGGGGGGGTGGGGACTTAAAGATTTTTTTTCCTGTTTGAACACTTTTACACTTTCTGATGTATAGTACTTGAAGTTCTTACCAGAAAATTACTTTTGCATTTTGAAGCCTTTATTCAAACTACTTTTAAGTAAGTGGTTTATTGTCAGTGTTTCGGGTTTTTTTTATAGCATATTTTCCCTCTATTCTTTTATTTCTTTGTCCTTTTTAAATATATATATAATTTCCAATCTAGGATATTGCCCTGTCACCCATGAAAACTTTCTTGGCACCAAAAGTAATGACAAATGTTAAGTGTAATAGAAAATTAGAGTAAAGAGCCATTCAGCTTCAGTCTTTACATACCATGGGGGAAAAAAAACCATCACATGGAGAAGTTTACATGGTGATTGTTCACCTGCAGTACTGTGGACTTTTAACATTTTGTCCCCTTTTCAGTGAACCAGAGTAAAAATATTCATTGACCATTACTGTTATTTGCTAATTTTTTTTTTTTTGATGGTAATATTCTATCCTTATGACACTATTGCAACCAAATTGGCTTTACCATCTTGGCTTTAGTAGGTATAGAAGACAATGGATTACCATCTTTATTGCTGTAATGTGTTAAGCATTATATGCTAGTAGAATCTAGTTTAATTGTTTCAGGTGGAAAAGTATTCTTTGAGTTTCCATTTTGAATGTGTTTGGACTAAACAAACAATAAACTACTGATGTCTGCAGCATTTATCTATGTCCCTAATTTAATCTGTAGATTTGTGTTCCATAGTATTTTCTTCATATTGCATTTCATATAGCCTAAGGAAAAATAAGGAATTGTTCTAAAATCAACTGCTGCTTGTTTGTGAAATTTGATGTATAAAAAAGTAAAATATTTTAGTGTAAGACTTGAACATGGTTAAGAGATCTATCCCAGTTCACATAGCTAACTGGGGTATACAAGTTAAAGAATATCCAAACAGAATAATGAAATACAAGGAAGGTGAGAATGATCTAAAGCAGATTACTTACTAAACATTGATTTAAAGAAAAACCAAAACTTGAGTTTTACAAAGGATTTTTACCTCCTATATCAGAAGGAAAGGAAAAGGGATGGGAAGATTGAAGTTATCTGAAGTTATGGACGTAAACCAATTCAGAAATTAGAACAAATTTGTCAAGCTCTAAAAGAATATTAAAGGGAAAGTATAGTCACATTTACAAGTGTATATTTCAAATGAAAAGTGAGGTCCTAATGCATACTTAATTTTAGAACTTGAGACTTTAGTTTTGTTAAAAGGGATGGTTATAAATGATTTTTTCCTGATACTGTTGTTTATGAAGATTTCTTCAGTCTTCACAAGTTTGTACTGGAGAGAAGCCAGATTTCAGTATTGTCAAGGAAGTAAGACTTAAGATTTTATAAATTTTAATTATAATGTAATAACTTATCTAACTTTATAGCTGGGTAAAAACATTTTTTAGAAGGGGTAAAACATAAATGCCATACTATATTGAAAACAACCACATTTGAAGCAAAGAATTCTCATTTGGTCTAGAAAATTGATGTGGAATAAAATATTTGAACATTTTAGCCACACAAGGAACTTCATTTCAATTATGATGCTATAGTTTGTGGCAAGTGAAAGAAAATTTAGTGGATGGATGTTCATATTTTCCCTTTAAGTTAGGACAACTTGCTCATTATTTATATTTTAACTACAGAAGAATAAAGACCCTTTTTTCCCTCTTTTCATTCTGTGTTCCATAAGACTTTCTATTTAGTAGTAGACTCTTGCTTAATTTGATGCCATAGTTCTAAATTATTTTATTTTTTAAATTGTTATGTTTTTTTTATTTATTTCTGAGAGAGAAAGAGACAGCATGAGCAGGGGAGGGTCAGAGAGACAGGGAGACAGAATCCAAAGCAGGCTTCAGGCTCTGAGCTAGCTGTAAGAACAGAGCCTGTCGTGAGGCTCGAACCCACGAACCGCGAGAACCTGAGCTGAAGTCGGATGCTTAACCAACTGAGCCACCCAGAAGACCCTAAATTATTTTAAAGTTACTGGATAGATGAATACTATTACATCACGACAGAAATTTCCCTTTGTGATAGATTTCAGGAGGTTCATACAGGGAGTAATATTTTAAAATAATTTATGTCATTAAGCCAAATAATTCCTAACTAATAAGGTTTCTGGGTATTTTTGACAAATACAGACTAAAATCTTCAAATCTATTTATACACATGTTTAATATGCTTCAGAATTAATAGGAAAGTTTTTAGCATGAGCAGATACTGGGCAAAATGCTATAAATGCAGATTTAGAATTAAACATCTACAGGAAGATTACTCTGTATGCTTCTCTTGCCAAATTAATTGATCTCTTTGTCCTTGGATCTCTTTTTTTTTTTTCATTCTAATAGTTGTGGTAAAGTTGGCTGCCTACTTCAAATGCTTTCACTTTTTTTTTTTTTTTTTAAAGCTAGTTTATTTTTGAGAGAGCATGAGAGGCGGAGGGGCAGGGAGAGAGGAAGACACAGAATCCGAAGCAGGCTCCAAGCGCTGAGCTGTCAACACAGAGCCCGACGTAGGGCTTTGAACTCACCAACCATGAGATCATGAACTGAGTGGAAGTAGGATGCTCAACCAACTGAGCCAAGCAGGCGCCCCAAATGCTCTCACTTTTGTGACAAGACATTAATATTCCTTTAATTGCTCATTTTCTGTGCTTTATCTTACCATCTCCCAACCCCTCCAAATCCCTTCTGTACTTACAGTCTCTTTCCTGGAAAACTTTGGGTGGTTTCATTTAGGCCAGGCACAACTTCAATAGATTGTCCATTCAGTAGCTGCTATATAATAAAATAGTCGAGAGCTTTGGAGACAACTGGGCTTGAATGGGAACTCCACCATTCAGTGGTTGATCCTTGTTCTGTGCTTCTGGAAGGTGGGTGATTGTGAGGATTCCCAGTGAGTCAATCTATAAAGTACCTAAAAGTGTAATGTTCTCTGCAAGTATTGTTACTTTTTTTTTTTTTCAAGTTTGTTTATTTTTGAGAGCACAGGGGAGAAGGAGAGGGAGAATCCTAAGCAGGGTCTGCTCTGACACAGGACTCGGTCTCACAAAACATGAGATCGTGACCTGAGCCCAAATGGAGTCAGACACTTAACCCAGGTGCCCCACTGTTAATACTTTTGACTTTATTCCACTTCTCCTGTCAATCTATCCTGTGTTCCAAACACACTTTTTTAATTTTTTTTTTTTTTTTACATTTATTCATCTTTGAGAGACAGAGACAGAGACACAATACAAAGCAGGTCCCAGGCTCAGAGCTGTCAGCACAGAGCCCAACATGGGGCTAGAACTCACGAACTGTGAGATCATTACCTGAGCCAAAATTGGGTGCTTAACCAACTGAGCCATCCAAGCGTCCACTCCCCTGAAGCCCATTTTTTAAAATGTTTTTTTTGCCATGTGCCCCTTTGAAGTCCTAGAAAATTCTAAATTCGGAAGTCCAAAGTAATATCTTTTCTCTAAATGATTTACGCATACCTGACTCTAATAACGAGCATTTCATTTTTTTGACCTATTTCATGTAGAAAAACTTGAAGTCTCATGTTCTTAAAACTTCCCTTGTCTCCCTCCTGTCAGTTTTTCAGGCTTGTAAGAAGTGTGTGGGTGCATATTTAGAAGGGGGGGGCGACAATGAAGGGCCTTGGTTGGTTGGTCTTAATCCTAAGAGTAGTTTGAAGTTGAAGATTTTAACAAGTAGAGGCAGGTAATTCTATTTTGAAATATCTCCAGCTACAGAGGAAACAAACTGAAGGAGCTCTGTGACAAATTGATTAAATCAGGTGAATGGATATGGCCAGTATTTCAGTCAAAAGATATGATACTAAAGTGTAGTACTAGTTTGTATTGAGGTGTACTAGAGTACTGGTGTTAGAAATTTGAAGAATTTGAAAGACATGGGGGGTAAAATGGCCAGGTTTTGGTGAGGGAAAGGGTATTATCTAAGAAGAATTCTAGGTTTCTCAGTTGCATAACTGGAGGAATAAAATGGTACGTGGAACACAAGTGAAAAACAGGCTTTCTGGGTGAAGAGGCAGGAGTGCTAGTGAGACCTTGGATTTGGAAAGATCAAGTTATCTAGGATTGTGTAAAATTTTGGTTTGTGCCTTTTAGTTTCAAAAACAATATATGAAATAGCCAGTTATTGCAGTTTTTTTTTAAAGTGCACATTGTAAAATATACAGGTAATCCACAAGAATGAACTCTTAGTCTAATCCATATAGATGGTCCCTGTAAATACTTTGGCATTTACTTTATTATACTATTTTCCTTTATACAGTTTATTATACTATTGTTTTTTTGTGCTTTTTGTTTGATGTTTATTTTTGAGGGGGTGGGGGATGGGGGAGAGAATCCCAAGCAGGCTCCACACTCAGCAGAGTCTGACATGGGGCTCAGTCTCATGACCTGAACCGAAATCAAGAGTGGAACACTTAAGGGACTGAGCCACCCAGGTGCCCTATTACACTATTGTTTTCATAACAAACCATTTAACATTTGATGAAGTGTTGATTGAGTACCTTTGTGTGCCAGGCCCTGTTCTTTTTTTAATATTTATTTTTGAGAGAGAGCGCATGAGCGGAGTAGGGGCAGAGAGTGGGAGCCAGGGAATCTGAAACAGGCTCCAGGCTCAGGTGTCTGCATGGAGCCCGATGCGGAGCTCAAACTCCCAAACCACGAGATCTTGACCTGAGCCATGAGTCACCCAGGCACCCCCAGGCTCTGTTCTTAATGTTGAAATTACATGAGCGAATAAGACAATCCATTGCTCTCCCTAGGCTTATTTACTTGATAATGGAGAAGGCATAGTTGTAAATGCTATGCAAAGCATGAAGCGAGGGTAAGACCCTAGCAAGTGGGTGCCAGCTTTAGAATGGTGTTCTTCAGTCACCCATTCCAGCACTCCAGCCAGAGGGATCAGCTAATGTAAAGCCTGGAAAATTGGAAAAGCATGGAAGGTAATGCGAAGTGCTTGCGGTAGGTGAAGTAGGGTTGAGAGGTGGCAGAATGGTAAGAGTGGGGCGCCTGGGTGGCTTAGTCGGTTAAGCGTCCCACTTTCGCTTAGGTCATGATCTCGCGGTTCGTGGGTTCAAGCCCCGCGTCGGGCTCTGTGCTGACGGCCAGCTCAGAGCCTGGAGCCTGTTTTAGAGTCTGTGACTCCCTCTCTCTCTAACCCTCCCCTGCTCACGCTGTCTCTCTCTCTCCTAGAAATAAATAAAACATTTAAAAAAAAAAAAAGAGAATGGTAAGAGGTGTGTGGGGTAGGAGAGATACAGGGACTAGATCACCTAAAACCAGGGTAAGGAATTTGAAGTGGTTTTTTTTTTCCTAATTGCTACAGAAAACCATTAAGGAAAATGAAGTATGGGAGTGATAGAATTATGCCATGTCAAGAATAGACGGAGGACAAGAATGGAAGAAGGAAAACTGATATGCTGTTGTAGTTCAAGACTTCTGTCTGAAAAAAAAAGAAAAGACTTCTGTCTGAGGGAGGGAAATAGATTTAGGTTATTTTTTGACAGTTGAATTTAGGAGGTATTTTGATGAAAGGAATTGAGAATGATTTGAGTTCTGGATAGCATAAAGATCTAAATCAATGAGAACCAGACACTTGCACTTTAGTACAACCGGTAAAATATCTTTACACCCATTTTTATTTCTAAAATGAGTTTTCTATAATATTTGAAGATATACTATGAACACATTTCTGGTAGCTTTATATCTCATTTAATATTTAGGCAGGTTAAGAGTAGTCAACTATTTCACAGCCAAGGAGACTGAAGCTCAGAAAGGATATTGCAGTCATACTAGTATGAAATGATGTGAAACACTGCATTAGCCACAAGTGTCAATCTGCCTTAAAGGATGAGTTATTTAATTTTAGAAAATGGGTTTTAAATACCAGAAATTTAAACTTTGAATGCAATGCATTTTTATCCTGGTTTTATTTTAGCAAATTGTAAAATCACAGCCTCCAGCATTAGTCGGATCCTAAAACTAAGGATCCCTTAATCAGGAACTCCATTCAGGAAGCACAGCAGTAAGTAATGAGGCAGAGTAGAAAATCGGAATAGAAGTCAAACAGCTGCAGGGGCACCTCGCTGGCTCAATCAGTAGAGCATGTGACAATCTCCGGATCTGGAGTTTGAGCCCCATGTCAGGAGGTGGGGTAGAGTTTACTTAAGAAGTCATTGAGAAGTCAAATCATTGTTAAATATTACGAGTCTCTGAGCTGAGAAAAAGGATTAATTTTTGAGGGCCTATGATTTTACATATATTTTAAAATCTGATTACCCTATGAAGTTTTTTTTTTTTTATGTTTTTAAAGAGGTGAACTAAACTTGTAGAGGTAAAAAAAATTCTTGCATACTGGTGATGAGGATAGTGACTTAGAGAACAGATGTGAGTGACGTTTCAGTACATGACGACTTCTCGGAAATGACTTAGAGTGATGTTTCAAAGCAGTAACAAACGTGTGAGAGAAGTGAGAAGGATTTACACAGCAGTCAGTAAATATCAGAATCTTAGTATGTGCCAGAAATCTTCCTAGGTGCTGGCTAGTAATCCAGCGGGTACAGCCTACCCTCTGGAAACTTGTATTTTTTGAGGGAAGGCCGCAACAACATAGAAATAAGTAATTTCAGGGGCACCTGGGTGGCTCAGTTAAGTGTCTGACTCTTGACTTCGGCTCAGGTCATGATCTCGTGGTTTGTGAGTAGGAGTCCCACATGGGGCTCTGTACTGACAGCTCAGATCCTGGAGCTTCCTTGCTTCGGGTTCTGTGTCTCCCCCTCTTTTTGCCCCTCCCCCGCTTGTTCTCGCTCTCTCTCTGTCTCTGTCTCTCTCTCCCTCTCCCTCTCCCTCTCTCCCTCCCTCCCTTTCTCTCTCAAAGATAAGTAAACATTAAAAAAAAAAAAAAGAGTGGTGCCTGAGTTGGCTCAGTTGGTTGAGCATCTGACTTCAGCTCAGGTCATGATCTCAAAGTTGGTGGTGAGTTCGAGTTCCACGTCAGGATCTGTGCTGATAGCTCAGAGCCGGAAGCCTGCTTGACATTCTGTGTCTCTCTGGCTCTCTGCCCCTTCCCCACTTGTGCTCTTTCTCTCTCTCTCAAGAATAAATAAACATTAAAAAAAAAAAAGTAATTTCAATCCTAATAAGTCCCGGGCACAATACAATTCCTTTAGTCCCAGCAGTAATCCTACAAGAAGGAATGTTTATTTTACAGAAGAGTTAATTCAGGCACTGAGTTAGTTACAGAAAGTTAATTCAGCTACTTTCCCGAGATCACATAACTAATAGAGGGTAGAACTAGTGGAGAATGTCATAGTGACAGGAGATGGGCAGTTCCTGAGGGTGATGATGAAAGGCCTTTCTGAAGAGGCACATTTGAGGCCCAAAATGAAGGAAGGCAGCCTTGGTAAGATCTGGTAGGAGACATTCCAAATAGAAGGAAGAACAATTGCACAGATCCTGTGTTTGGAAGGAGCTTGGTGTATTCGAGGGCAATAAGGCCAGTGTGCACATAACAACGGATATCAAAAGATAAGAGTTAAATTGTGGGTAACCTTGTAGTTTGGATTTTGCTCTTGTACAGGGATTGTAGGGACCTGAACAGGGAAGTGATGTGATCTGAATTAGCGTGAAGCCTGTCGGGAAGGGATGTCAGGTGATGGTGATGGTGGTTTGGATTAGGGTTGCAGTTATGAAGCTGGTGACAAATGATTAGCTAATAAGATGTATTATGGAGATAGAACCTACAAGACTTAATTATGGATTGGATTCTGACTGTGAGGGAAAGATAATGTTCAAGGATGATCCCTGGGATTTTGATGGAACTTGAGAGGAAAGTGGTACTCTACTGAGATATCAAAGGAACAAGAGTAGATTGTAAAGGGAAAAATTGACAGTTCTCTCAGCCATGTTAGGTTTCCTATGTCAATTGGATAGCCAGGAAGAAATGTCAGCTGGTTTGATTTTGGAATTTGGAGGAGAGCTCACTGCTGTGAGTGGTCAATATAGGTCTTTGCAGGTATTGGATAAGATGAGATTATCTGGGAAGGGAGTATACAAAAGAGAAGAAGCTGAGGACTGAGCCCTCTGACACTCTCAACATTTAGGCTTCTAATACAGGAGAAGCCTGCAAAGGAAACTGAGAGACAAAGTATGGCAAGAACTGGTGTCATGGAAAGCTACGTTTCACGAATTTATCTCAGAAGGAAAGAATAGGCAGTTGTATCAAATGCTGCTGACAGGTCAAATAAGATAGCAAATTAATTAAACTGGGCTATCTGCTATAATAAATAGACCCCCAACATGTCTAATAGCACAAACAGAATAGCTTTTTTACTCCTCCTATAAAAAATAGAGTGGTAGTGAAGAGGCCACTGGTCTGGGATCTCCACCGCGGAGTCATTTAGGAACATAGGTGAATGAAGTCTCTACCAGCTTTAACATGTGACTTCAAGATCACGCTGTAGCCATCTTTCTTATAGCCAGCTGAAAGAGAACAGGAATATGAAGGATCTTGAATGGAGAATTTTATGGGCCAAAAGACTGTGAATGGTAGATATCTCATATTCCACTGGCTTGAATTAAGTCACATGACCCCAACCTCAATGGAGATCGCAGAAAATAAGTAAACCATAATATGTACAGGAAAAGGAAACAGCTTATTGTGAACAGTAATCTCTAGCACAGATGGCCTCGGCAGGATGTAGGCCATAGTGACTTTCGGAAAGAACTATTTCAGTGAAGTGATAAGGATGAAAGCCGGAAAAAGAACTAGAGGTAAGAAGCAAATAGACTCCAGGTGCCTGGGTGGCTCAGTCAGTTAAGCGTTGGACTCTTGAACTCAGCTCAGGTCTTTATCTTAGGCCCTGTGTGGGTCTCCACACTGGTGAGAAGCCTACTTAAAAAACACAAACAAACAAAGAAACAAATAAGACTTTTTCTGTGGTTTTGCTATAAGGATTAACAGCGAGGAATGGGGTAGAGGCTAGCGGGAGATGGAATATCAAGAGGCATGTTGCCAGTGCAAACAATGTATATTTTTCACATTTGAGGAATGAATTTCCAGGTTCACACTGCTACAATATACATGTATGTTGAATTCGGCAAAGCAAGTGGTAGTTGTACCACTTGATCGTCGTCCTAATCACTTTCATATGTAGTAATGAGGTCATCAAATCAACCTCTAGGTTGAGAGCAGAATTTTCTCTTCTATGGCAAGCATCCTTCTAACAAAGAACCAGAACTTCAAAATAAGTCAGTCTGTTTTCTTCATAGAATGGAGGGATGTATTCACAGGTGCACGCTCTCTAATATACTAGAAATAAAGACTACTTTTTGTAGTCTGCAATTTTATGGCCCTTCTATTCACTTTGAAGTGATGCCAAAAACCTATGATAAATCAGTGTCTCATAGGACCTAAGTGAGAGGTATTTTGTTTGTTTTATTTTTGGCAAGAAACTGACCAAAGCACATCATTTTCGGATGTCAAGAAATGTAGAGAATGACTGTTGCCAAGTGTCACTTAATAGGATGATTACTGATGTGAGGAACAGTTGAGCTACTGTAAGCTAAAATACATAAATTTACGGAAAAAGATTTCTTAGGAGGTCACATATTTCTTGTCCTGTAATCTATTTTTATATTGATATAATTCACATATGTAAAATCCATCCTTTTAAAGTGTACAAATCAGTGCTTTGGGTATATTCACAAGATTGTATATCCATGACCACTCTCTAACTCCACTATCTAATCACCCTAAAAAGAATCCTATACCCACTAGTAATCACTCCTCATTCCCATATTTCCCCTCAGTCCCTGGTAACTACTAATCTACTTTCTGTTTCTATGGATTTGCCTATGCTGGACACTACATAAATGGAGTCAACACATGGCTTTTCATGTCAGACTTCTTTGACTTAGCATAATGTTTTCAAAATTTATCCATGCTGTAGCATGTATCAGTACTTCATTCCTTTTATGGCTGAATAATATTCCATTGTATGGCTATTCCATAGTTTATCCACTCATCAGTTGATGGATATTTGAGTTTCACTTTTTGGCTATTATGAATATCAATGCTGCTATAAACATTTGTGTAAAAGTTTTTATGTGAACATATGTTTTCATTTTTTCTTGGGTCTATACCTAAGAATGGAATTGCTGGGTCATATGGTCCTTAGTCTCTTAACCTTTGCTTTTTTTGCCATATGTCAAGCTCTTCTCTCTCATTGCCAATCTCATTCACTCCCACACACTATTCTTTAGATTCTTAGAATATTTTCACTTTCTTTAGACATTAAAATGTCCTCAAACTCTTCTTCTGTTGTCTTACTTGAGTAGTTCATGTTATGATTTTTCATAAAAAGTTCATCACTTTTCATACTGTGACCTTATTGACTGAGCCACCCAGGTGCCCCTTAGAACATGCTTTAGAACTGATTATCATCATCTTGTGCTACTTCCAAGGTCTTAAATTCACAAATAGCTTTAACAGTAACATTTTCTCCTATTTTACTACCATTAAACATCATGCCTATATGCCTATGTGACCTACATTCCTTCAGTGCTTTTGTGTTTTCAGTTTATTAGCTAACTTCTGTCATAATATGTCTTCCTATCTAGCTGAGACCCATGGCAAGCCATTTCAATGGTTCTTTCTACATCATACTTGATTTCCTTTTAAAACAAATTTTTAAAGTAAGTTCTATACCCAACATAGGGCTTGAACTCGACCTGAAATCAAGAGTCACATTCTCTTCTGATTGAGCCAGCCAGGCACCCCTCCATCATACCTGATTTTTTAAACTCCTTTACTTATTCTCCTTGTACTACCAATTCTCTGAGAGTTAGTTTCTGTGCCATCTATTTCCTTCATCCTTGCCCCTGGGGATGCAAAATCCTATAAAACAGAGTCAGCTGGTTTCACTGTAAATTTAGGCTCAACTGGGCACATTTTACTATTTTGTATTCTTTTCATAGCAAAATGACTTTTTTGTAACTACCTATTTCAAGGTATTTCTGCTCTCAGAGCCTTGAGCCTCAATCATTATCTTTTTCAGCAAAAATGAAGTTCTTTAAAAAGATCTAGGCCAGCTAATGTATCTGTCCTACACTTTTCTCAGTTTTTCTTTTCTTTCTCTAAGCCTCTTCAAGATTAAGACCTTTTCACACTTTATTACCTTCTCTTCACCACCTGTTCTGGCTTTTCATTATTTCCTTTCTTGCCTTTTTAAAGCTTCCCTCCATTCTTTTCCCCTACAAAGATTCCCCCCCCACCAAAAAATAAGCAATAGCCCAACCCTGCTTCTACATAATGCTACCTCCTCTTCAGCAAACCTGCCGGTGGCTTTATCCAAGATGTAGAATTGTTGAATACCATATGTGTCCTTCACAGTTGGCTTTCAAACTCAGTTCTTTTTGAAACTGTTCTCTCAAGCATTGTCTGTTCACCAGATCTAGTATTTTTAGTCTTTTATCCTTTTGGTTCCCTTTGGGATATAAATGGGTTATTTAAGGTTCAGGACCTCTTGCCTAGAGGGGCCTTTATATGTTTATGTTGTTGAATATATTTGTAAAGTTGGAAAAGGAAAATATTTTGGTGGTATTGTTCTCAAGCTTCCGTCTCAACAAACTTTGATTTGCCACTTTATACAAGGGGGTCTGCCTTTCATGTAACAGTTCATGAGATTCTGTTATAGCCTATAGAGGCAACAAAATCGGTGGCTCCCTCCCACTTGGTCACAACCAAGGATAGAGCTAATTGCTACATTAAGACATCTTGGATTGACCCAAGAATTGTATTCTTTCCATACCCAGGTCCTAGGTTGGCTCCTCATTACAGATTCAAGAAATAGATTTTATGCAGCTCCACCAAGGTGATCAAGCACTGGCAGATTAATTCACACTAACCAAACTCACAAAAGATGATTTATGAATAAGAATATTTATTTCTTAGTATACAAGAAGGGATTAATACCTTAATATTGACTATAGGTAAAAATATCTGCTATTCCGGGACACTCTCTTCACTAGATCAAGGTGTTCTAGAGAACAAATACGATTATAAAATGTTTAGTTTTCATGATCTAATGGGAAAGTAACTGCGTGCTCAAGGCTTAAGACACTGCAGGGGTATGGCCTAAAGCCCAAATTACTTGACGAGAAATACTCTTTCTTATGTGGCTTAAGCCTGTGGGTAATTCTGACCCACCAATTTTGCCTGGTCGTGGATCTAGCCTCAAGGCCATGGTCTGTGCCTGAAACATCTCAACCCCAACTCCCCCCATTCTGGCTGCCACACCCCAGTAATGTACATTTCTTCTAGTTCCCCGACCGCCCTAGCCCCTTTCCTCTTCATTCATTCGTGTCTATTCTCCCTCTTCCATTATCTCCACTAAAAGTATATCCCTCACTTCGGTGCCCAAGGTGTCCTTCCCAAGGTTCCTCCTAACATCAGTTGTGTTGTCACCTACATACTTTCACCTTGCCTCACCTAATAATCATCACCTCCTGGACTGTCACCCTCATCCCCTACCTTGCCCCGCCGGGCCCCACTGCCCTTACCGGAAAGGAAGCATCTAACCGCGGTCAGGCCTGAGCCTTCGGGATGAGAGCGCCGGGGGCCCGGGGCCGACGAAGCTGTGCTTGTCTCTCCCTTCCGTTTTCTACAAAACCACCACCCATTCTATCCTCTCCATGAACACCGGGATCGCAGCGATGTGCTCCCTATTCGAGAACTGGGAAGCATGTGTGGATGCTGGCGTCTGCGCTTCAGTGAACCGAACCTGGGCCGAGCCTCAGGTGAAGGGGCAGAGTGGTGGGCGCTGAGCCAATCGTAGCTCGTGACGACAGAGCCCAGCCAATCAGAACACGGGAGGCTTGGCGCACTCCGGGCGGGGCCGGGCGGGTGAGAACCCGCCCCCTTGCAGCTCTGTGGCCAACGCCTTCATCCAGGGCTTGCAGGAGCCACGCAGGTTCACAGACTCCAGGGACTGGGCACCCTCCGAGCTGGCCGACGGTGCCTTCTCACCCAGCTAATTTCTTACGGGTCTTGGCCCCAACAGGCGTATTGGTGCCTGCCGTGGACGCATTCCGACCTGGGCTGTATCTCTCTCTGGAGGCTGAGCCTATGGTTGGGGCAGAGTGAGGTCGTTGCCTTGACGACGACAGCATGCGGCCCGCGGTCCTCCGGAGTGTGAGCCTGCCGCAGGCCGAGGCCAATCTGCCTCCCTGCCTGATTCACCCAGGACCCGTGACTGTGTCCACAGAAGAAATCGTAACAGCTCCGGAATTGCTGGTTTGCTAGTCAGCATCCTTCAGCCCTGCGAGCGAGATGCATTTCACCTCAAATCTGTTTCCAGGTTGAAAACCTTTGGGTCTTTCCATGAGAAAGGATTTTAAAGAAACAGTAAGTATAGTACTTTTAAAAGCTTCGATTATCCCGTTGTTTGATCTGTGATAGATTTCAATCTGGTTGTCTTTAGAAAAATAAACATTATTTTTATTATCTAAGTTTTTGGGATTCGAACTATATGCTTACATGGCACATATCCGGAAATACCGCATTGCCAATTGGCCAGGCATCCTTTCAGTTTGTGTTACCCTTACACACAGGCGTAGAAGGCAGGAAAAGCTATAGTTTATGAGTAACTGATTCAGGAAACAAGAGGCTTTTTAAGCTGCCATACTTTTAAGGTATTTGTGGGCAGGGCTGCTTGAAAAAGCAGGTGTGTTCAGTGTGCTGTGACTAAATGTGTGGTTGGTTTCCAGAATAAACTTGGAGTAATCAACTCGCCTAATGTTAGCTTGTGATATGCTTCAGAACATCTCAGACATGCCTAAGGTAATTTTAATTTTGTTCATTTTGCATTTTCGAATACTGAGGACACCAATTGAGAAATGTTTAAAAATGATCCAGGTGATAGAGTCCAGCTATTTCTGTCCTTGGTATGATAAACCTAAAGTCTAGTCCTTAAGGAAGCATGCTGTCTTAATGGAAGAAAAAAAAATATTCAGGAAAGAAGAGATAGAATTACACTGAGAATTTTTTCCAAACTCACATTTTATTTAAAGTTTTATTTAAAATAGTTAATAGATGTTAAATGGAAGTTAATACATCAAAAATGTGGAAAGTTAGCATTGGGGACACTGCTCTCTAAACAGTTTATAGAATCTACTATCAAAGCTAGGAGTAAAATAATGAAAGAATTAGATTTGGTGTTGACTGGAATTTATTTTCATCTTTTTTGCCAGTAGATTAATCTTCTGGTTTTCCATGTATATCTACGCTTATATACGTGAAAAACCAGAAGATTAATATATAAGCATAGATATACATGGAAAACCAGAAGATTAATCTACTGGCATACATATATATATACTTACATATATATTTATAAAACCCTAAATTATTAGGGTAAACTGCTGAAAATGTATACAATGGATTACCAGTTTGCTAGAACAAAGAGGGTGTTTGTCTTGTTTTTTGTTATCAGTGTGCTAATAGGGAAGAAAATAAAACATTGTAATTCACAATCTGGGTAAATTAGTTTTAGATTGCCATAAGGACACAATTAATAAAATAAGTGAGAGATTTTCCCCCCCACATTTTATAAATGAGTATTTTTGTATTATTAAGTTAAAAAATTCAGCTATGAATCATCACTTGAATATATAGTTACTGAAAGATTATTTTTTCTTCTAAAACTTTTAGAACTGTGTTGGGAGTAAGGACAATATTTTTATTCTTTGCTTCTGGAATTTAATTTCAAAATCAGATTTAAAAAATAAGTTTTACTTTAGAGTTGTTTATTAGCTTTTATATTTCATGGCAATCAAACCTTGTGAGTTAAAATCTGTGTTTGAACTGAAAAGTTTTTTCTATACCAAAATATGTAGTGGAATAATTGTTGATCCTTCATTAATCATTATTAGGATTGCTGTTATCCAGAAAATGCCATTTAATGAGATGTAAAAGAATTCTAAACATAAAATTCAAATGATCATACTTATAGCGAGTAATCATTAAAAGTATTTTTGAAATATTGTATGAGGTACTACCAAAATTTAATTTTTAAAAAATCTGCTTATATACTGTGATGCCATTGTTGTTATTTTGTAAGTTCGATATGGGAATTTAATTACTACAGTAAGAAAAAGTAAAAAAAAAAAAGTTTATGAAAGTTCCTAAGTGTTAACTTGGTAAATGATCATTTTGTGAGCAAATATTTTTCCTAATTGAATAGAAAATGCATAAGGATTTTCAATTGCTTTTTAAAACCTGATGTAAAAAAAAAGTAATAAATTTGATCTTCACTAAAAGCAAACTCGGGGCGCCTGGGTGGCTTAGTCAGTTGGGTGTCCGACTTTCGCTTAGGTCATGATCTCGCGGTTTGTGGGTTCGAGCCCCGCGTCGGGCTCTGTGCTGACTGCCAGCTCAGAGCCTGGAGCCTATTTCAGAGTCTGTGTCTCCCTCTCTCTCTGACCCTCCCCTGCTCACGCTGTCTCTCTCTCTCTCTCTCCTAGAAATAAAAAAAGAAATAAAAATATTAAAAAAAAAAAAAAGCAAACTCATTGTGGCGCCTGGCTGTTTCCATTCATAGGGCATGTGACTCTTGATCTCAGAGTTGTGAGTTCAAGCCCCACATTCAGTGTGAAGATTACCTAAAAATAAAATCTTAAAAACAAAACAAAAAGCCAAACTCACTTATACTTTTTCACCTCTGAGTGAAAAGGAACTGTTTTTCTAAAGTAAGCTTTAATTATATTGAATGATGGTTCAAGTATTGCTTTATCTGAATTACAAATGTATTGAATTTCATTAACATGGCATCTAATAATTTAAATTTAATGGCTTTATTTCCATTTGCTTTGTCTGTTATGAAATGTATGTTAATATTTTGAAAACAGGTTAGATGTGGAAACAATAAGAAGTCGTGAGTCAGCACAGGACAGCCATTGACACAGTGACCGCTCTAATATGGAAAACAAGTGGGGAAGGATTCATTTACTGGAAAGGTGGAAGAAATTAATATACTCAGCATTACTAACTCTATGTTTTGGGTTCCACAGCGGGAAGAATTCCTTTTGGTTTTGAATTAATAATGGAAAAATATGAGAATCTAGGATTGGTTGGAGAAGGGAGCTATGGAATGGTGATGAAGTGTCGGAATAAAGATAGTGGAAGAATTGTGGCCATCAAGAAGTTCTTAGAAAGCGATGATGACAAAATGGTTAAAAAAATTGCTATGCGAGAAATCAAGTTACTAAAGGTGAGTAAATATCTGTATTGAGTTAAAAAAAATAGTTGTTGCTTCATCAAGGTTACATTTTTAGAAAAAACTACTGTTTTTATATTCATTTCCATGCTAACATTTAAGAAATAAATGTCTTCTTTTTTGGCAAAAACAAGTGAAATGATTATTTATGCATATTCATTGATCCCATAAATATAAATATGATTTTTAAAGTATTTGTTGCTTCTTTCTTTATCTATCTATCTATCTATCTATCATCTGTGTTTGGGGTCCAAAAGGTCACTCCAGGTTCCATGAAGTCTTGGGCCTGCTATGTGATTTCTCTCTCTCTATATATATATATATTCATTCTCACCAAAAGTTTGTCAATTTTTTTCTCTTTAGAAAGAACCAATGTTTGATCATCACTGTTTTATATTTTCTTTTAAGTAAACTCTCCTCCAATGTGGGGCTTGGACTCATGACCCCAAGATCAAGAGTTGCATGCTCTACCAACAGAACCAGCCAGACACCTTTGTGTCTGTCATTTCTATTTCATTTAGTGAGATAGATACTTATTTCTTTAATTTCCAGACTACCCCCACCCCCGTATGGATTTAAGGCTATAAATTTCCAAGAACAGCTTGATTAGGAGTTCAAAATATTTTCTCCCTTCCTTAATTTCTTTTTTAAAAAATTTGTAATATTTATTTTTGAGAGAGAGAGAGAGAGAGCATGAGCAGGGGAGGGGCAGAAAGAGGGAGAAACAGAATCCAAAGCAGGCTCCAGGCTCTGAGCTGTCAGCACAGAACCTGATGTGGGGCTCGAACTCATGAACTGAGAGATCATGGCCTGAGCTGATGTTGGACACTTAACTGACTGAGCCACCCAGGTGCCCCAAATTTCTCTTAATTTCTAAATATGTGGACGTTTTCTAGGTTTCCCTTCCTGGGTATTTTTGCCACAATTTCCTTGTAATCTAAGTATATATTGCATAACATTCTTTCCTTTCAAATTTCTTGATGCTTGCTTTTTTGGTTCAGAGTATATAAGTCAATGAAAAAAAAATTCTTTGTGTGTTTGAAAAGTATTCCATAAAGTCAAATCTGTTTAATTATGTTATTTAAATCTGTGAAATTATTACTGATTTTTGTATGGTTTTTCTATTTAGTACTGAAAAGAAATGTGTTAAAATCTTCTTCTGAGATTATTGATTTGTCTGTTTTTCATTGTAGTTCATTTAATTTTTAACTTTATAAATGGAAAGGCCATGTTATTAGAGCATTAGATTTAGAATTATTATATACTCATGTTGAATCTAATGTTTTATCATCATGAAATAACTTGTTATTTTTTTTAAGTTTTTAAAATTATTTCTGAGAGAGAGAGAGAGAGACAGTGTGAGCAGGGGAGGGTCAGAGAGAGAGGGAGACACAGAATCCGAAGCAGGCTCCAGGCTCTGAGCTAGCTGTAAGAACAGAGCCCGTCGTGGGGCTCGAACCCACAAACCGTGAGATCATGACCTGAGCCGAAGTCGGATGCTTAACCAACTGAGCCACCCAGGAACCCCGTGAAATAACTTATTAATAAATAAAGTTGTCTTAAAATCTGTTTTATCTGAAACTAGTAAAGCTATATTAATTTAATTTTGGTTAGTGTTTGCATAGTATATCTTTTTCTACATTTTTATTTTGAAGTGTTCTTAAGTCTTGTTTAATATTTTTTAATGTTTATTCATTTTTTGAGACAGAAGGAAAGAGGGAGAGAGAGAGACAGTGTTAGTGGGGGAGGGGCAGAGAGAAAGGAAGAATCTGAAGCAGCTCCAGGCTCTGAGCTGTCAGCACAGAGCCTGATGTGGGTCTCAAGCTCAGGAACAATGAGATCATGACCTGAGCTGAAGTTGGACGCTTAACTGACTGAGCCACCCAGACATCTCATCCCAGTTCCTGTTTAGATATGTATCTTTTTTTTTTTTTTAATGTTTTTATTTATTTCTGAGAGAGGGAGACACAGAATCTGAAGCAGGCTCCAGGCTCTGAGCTAGCTGTCAGCACAGAGCTTGATGTGGGGCTTGAACCCACAAACCGTGAGTCATGACCTGAGCCGAAGTCGGGTGCTTAACCGACCGAGCTACCCAGGCGCCCCTGTTTAGATATGAATCTTATGGTTAAAAATCATATGGTAACATTTTGCTTTTTATTCTGTTTGACAATCTTTGACTTTTAATTGAAACATTTAGTCTATTTACATGTAATGTAATTTCTGATATATTTCAGTATAAATCTACCAACTTAATATGTGCCATTTGTCTTACTGGTTTTACATTTCTTTCTCTTTTCTTTCTTTGGATTAATTACATATGTTATTTCTTTATTTCCCTCTAATAGTTTGAAAATTGTATCTTGTTTCTCACTTTTTAGTGGTTAATCTAGACATTTGTTGAAGTCTAACATTGTCTAGTACTTGTATTCTTCTTCCAGGTAATACAATTCCTCACAATACTTATCTCTGGTTATTCCCTTCCATCTTATATGCTTACATTGTCATATATTAACTCTCACATATTTTTAAACATCACAAGACATAATTATTATTTAGTGTTCATAGTTTATGTTTACCTATAACTATCTTTGTTCTTCCTTTTCTTCTGCATCCCTGGCCATTTATCTGGGACCTCTTCTCTTCTTCGAGTATATTATTTAGGATCTCATTCTGTGAGGATCTACTGTAGATAAAACATTTCAATTTTAGTTTGCATGAAAGTGTCTTTTTTGCTGTCATCCCCGAAAGATATTTTTGCTGTGTTATGAAATTTTAGGTTGGCAAGTGTTTTCTTTCAACAAAATGAAGATAACACTGTTTGTCCTCTGGCTTCCATTGTGGCTCCTGAGAAGTCAGATTCAGTCCAATTGCTGCCCAACTGCCGCTCTTTTCTAAGGTCCTTTTGTTTTGTTTTTAAATTTTATTTTTAAGTAATCCCTATACTCAACATGGGATTCAATTCCACAACCCTGAGATCAAGAGTCATACACTTCTCCAACTGAGCCAGCCAGGTGCCCCTATAAGTTTGTTTTTTTTGTCTAGATCTTTTTTCCTTTCAGATTTTTATTGACATAAAATATCGAAAAGTGTGTATCCCATAAGAATCATCTCTATTTTTTAAAAAATTGAACAACTCCTTATTACCACCATGTACAGAATGGCTGTACTCTGGAAAGTTTGCATTCCGACCAGCAGTGCAAAAGAGATCCTCTTTCTCCACATCCTCACCAACAACATCTGTTGTTGCCTGAGTTGTTGACTTTAGCCATTCTGACAGGTGTGAGGTGGTATCTCATTGTGGTTTTGATTTGTATTTCATGTGTCTTTGGCCATCTGGATATCTTCTTTTGAGAAGTGTCTGTTTGTATCTTTAGCCCATTTCTTCACTGGATCGTTTGTTTTTTGGGTGTAGAGTTTGATAAGTTCTTTATAGATTTTGAATACCAACCTATATCTGATATGTCATTTGCAAATATCGTCTCCCATTCTGCCAGTTGCCTTTTAGTTTTGTGGATTGTTCCCTTCACTGTGCAGAAGCTTTTTATTTTGATGAGCCCGCAATAGTTCATTTTTGCTTTTGTTTCCCTTGCCTCTGGAGACATGTTGAGTAAGAAGTTACTGTGGCCAAGGTCAGAGAGGTTCTTGCCTGCTTTCTCCTCAAGGATTTTAATGGCTTCCTGTCTTACATTTAGGTCTTTCATTGATTTTGAGGGTTTTTTTTGTGTGTATGTTTTATTTTGTGTATGGTGTAAGAAAGTGATCCAGGTTCATTTTTCTGCATGTCACTGTCCAGTTTTCCCAGCACCACTTGCTGAAGACACTGTCTTTATTCCATTGAATATTCTTTCCTATGTTGTCAAAGATGAGTTGGCCATACATGGTTCCATTTCTAGGTTCTCTATTCTGTTCCATTGATCTGAGTGTCTGTTCTTGTGCTAGTACCATACTGTCTTGATGATTACAGCTTTGTAATACAGCTTGAAGTCTGGGATTGTGATGCCTCCTGCTTTGGTTTTCTTTTTCAATTCTCCCTATATTTAAATCCCTCCCCAAATTGTTCAACCAGTATTTATTAGGATATACCTAATATTTACTCTTCCCATTACTCTTCAACCATTCTCACATTTCTGAGCTTCTACCTAGGGTCATTTTTCCTTGTATTTAAAACACTCTTTATGGGGACCCTGGGTGGCTCAGTTCATTAAGCGTCTGACTTCAGCTTAGGTCATGAGCTCGTGGTTCATGGGCTTGAGTCCTGTGTGGGGCTATGTGCTGACAGCTCAGAGCCTGGAGCCTGTTTTGGATTCTGTGTTTCCCTCTCTCTACCCCTCTCCTGCTCTCTCTCTCTCAAAAATAAATAAACATTAAAATAAATTTAAAAAAACATTCTTTTCTTTAAAGCGGATCTACTAGTAAGAAATGCTGTCCATTTTTGCTTGTCTGAAAAAAAGTCTTTATTTTACTTTTTGTTTAAAAGATTATTTCCACAGAATATAGAATTTTAAGTTGGCAGTTCATTACATTCAATGTGTTTAAGATATCATTCCAGTGTTTCTCTGGTTCTCACTGCTTCCATTGAGTTGTCAGATGTTTCTTAGTATGTCATTTTTTCTTTTGGATGCATTAAGGTTTTCTCTTTGACTTTGATTTTCAGCAATTTTATGATAATGTGCCTTGATGTGGGTTTCTTTTTATTTATTTGCTTTGACTTTATGTCTCTTGCATCTGTAAAATAATGTCATTTGTCACTTTCAGAAAATTCTCAGTTATTGTTTCATGTATTGCTACTGTCTTATTATCACTCTTCTCCTTTTAAGAATTCAGTTTCATATATTAGACCTCGCCAATGTCTCTTACACTCTTGCTATGTTTTTCATCCTTTCATTTTTCCCTGCTTCATTCTAGATATTTTCATCTGACCTATCCTCCAATTCAGTAATTCTGTTTCAACTATTTCCAATCTACTTTTATACTTAAGCATTGATTTTTAAAAATCTTTATTTATTTATTTTGAGGAGGGAGAGAGGCAGAGAGAAAGAATCCCAAGCAGGCTTCCTGATGTCAATGCAGACCCTGATATGGGGCTCCATCTCATGACCACGGAATCATGACCTGAGCTGAAATCAAGAGTTGGATTCTCAACCAATTCAACTACCCAGACATCCCTGATTTCTTAATTAAAGATAAAATTTTCAATTTGAATATTTCCATTGGATTTTAATAGTTTCCAGTTTGGTACCAAAATTCTTTATTGTGCTTTCACAACTATTTAAATTAGTCTTCTCTGAAACCTGTGTCTAATACCTATTATCTGGATCTCCCATATGTTTACTTCAATGGGTTGCTTTTTTTCTCTTGGTTTTTTAGTATCTTTTTGATACACCTCTGTTAATTTTAAAAAATTGTATACATAGTTTGAGTCTCTGGATGATATTTTCATTTTCCTGAGAGGAGTTACATTTGCTTCTAGGAGGCTCTTGAGGGTACTCCAGGAAATCTAACATTCTGCCATCGTCTTAATCCAATTTGAGGAAGTTACATAATTTGAATTTGAGTTGTAGTTCCTGAGAGACATGATTTATTATTCACCTTTATCATAGTTTGTGGACTTTTCGAGCCAACCCAAAGTGAGAGGATTTCATCAGGGCCATCCCCCTCTTTCCATCTTGATGGCCCCTGAACACCAATCACTATTACCTTACATCACAAGACTGTCAAAAGTGCCACTCAGACGCATAATTTTCTCTCTGAAATGGTGGGTTTCCAGGGTCTTAAAAAACAATAACAATAACACTAATTGCTTGGCTTACTTCCCTGGGTCTCTGTCTTCAAGAGCCTAGTCTAGATATTCTTTATTATCTCATCTCTTTTGTGCCTTAGAATAGTGGTTTTATATATTTTGCTCAGCTTTTCTATTTATTATAAATTACCTAGTCTACTGTTATTGTAAGCAGAAATTACTATACTTTTCTGTTCTAAAATTTTTATCTGGCTCTAAATCTACTATATCGCGTTTTATGATTTCAAGTTTTGTTGTTGTTTTTAAGTAAGCTCTACACTCAATCCAGAGATCAAGCATTCTTTGCCCACTGAGCCAGCCAGGTGCCCTGTTCTGTTTGTCTTATTGTAAACTTTGCTTTTTTGTTTTAATTTTAACTAATTAATTAATTGGCTTACTTACTTAAACTCTACCCCCAACATGGTGCTCGAACTCATGACCCGGAGATCAAGAGCTACGTATTCTACCAACTAAGCCAGCCAGGCACCCCAAGTTTCCTCAATTTTTTGAGATTGACTTTTTTCTTTTTTAAAAATTTTTATTTATTTTTGAGAGAGAGAGAGAGAGAGAGAATGAGCAGGGGAAGGTGGAGAAAGAGACACACACAGAATCCAACACAGGCTCCAGGCTCTGAGCTGTCAGCACAGAGCCTGACACAGGGCTTAAATCCATGAACCATGAGATCATGACCTGAGCCGAAGTTGGACTCATAAGCTGAAGTCGGACACTTAACCAGCTGAGCCACCTAGGCGCCCTGACTTTTTTTTTCTTTTAAAGCAGAATAGCTTCTATCTGATAATTCCAGTGTCTGAACTTATTCTGCATCTGCTTTGGTTTTCTTTATGTTCTGATAGTTTTTACTTGTGCTATCATATTTCTTTGTATGCCTGGTTGTCTTTGATTTTTCTGCTGGAGATTACATTTGAAACATTTTTTAGGAATAATTTGAGGCTAACGTGAAGATTTTTACTTCCTGGGAAGATTTTAATTTTCTTCTTCCATATTTATGAAAACTGTGCTGCTAATTAGTTTACTGCCTTTCAGCTTCAAATCACTCCTTTTTGCCCCACCTCATGGAAATGGAGCTGGACTCTGTAAACATTTCTCTTTTGCCAGCCGGTGTGATACTAGGCTTTGACAATAGAGGGCATGGAAGGGCACTATAGTCCTTAAGAAGAGGCTTCCCTTCTGGTTCTGGTCTTGTTTTGTTTGTTTGTTTCTGTTTTTTGTTTTGGCACTGGGGTGAGATCACCATATGGGAGGCCTAGCAGCTCACATCAGTAGCTCACATGACCAGCTCTGCCTGCCTGCACTTTCCACTTTCTGGTAAGTTTCTCTTCCACCTAACTGGCTGCTCTTCCTTCATCTTTGGCTTGTGTCCTGTGGCAAATTTTTTTCACCACTGGCAATCTGTGGCAGTCACGCTCTCTCGAATGAAGTCTGAATCTCAGCCTTGGTGGTGGCTGGGGGCTCTTCTAATGTTTCTATGCACTTCCTATGCACTTTCCCTCAGCCCTGAAAGTAATACCTACTCTGTACTTGCTATTTTGAAATATACCTTAGAGTCCTTTTAACCCTGTTTGTAATTAAGTACCTTTACTAATTAGCAGTTATTAATACATTAAAGTTTTCCCTGGTCTGGTATAGACACACTACCAGCTCAGGACCTCCTTAATAAGTTCAAGTTTCTTGCTTTTATAGTGTCTTATGTTCTTGGAAATAATAAAATTATCTTCCTCCAGAGAGGATATTCATTTACTTCTGCCAGGTGCGTGGGGATGCTCCCAGTCCAGAACATTAATATAAATTCAAGGTTTGAGGTTTCTTAAACTGTTATAGATGATGTAAAGTCTAGTGAGGACTGGTTCATTTTTGTCCATTTTTACTAGGGCACTGTAGTCCTTAGGGTGTCAGCTTAAACTGGGCTTTAGAGACCCCACCTTGGAAATGCATTTGGACTTTGACTTTACCTTCCTTTTCAGCCCCAATAGGCCACAAATACCCGAACTCAGTTCCACGTATGTTACCTGATGGCAAAATCAGCTTTGATTTGAGTACTGAAATTAACTCTGAGTTCTCCTGTTCTTGATTTTGGTGCAATAATTCCTCACTCTCTTCTTGAGTCCTTTATATGTTTAAGATTTAAAAATACTTTGTCCAACTTTTTAAGAATTCTTGATAAGAAAGTTGGTCTGAACTACCTAGTCTGCCCCTATCAAATGTGGTAGTCATCAGCTTTCAAAAAATAAAAGCCCAGGAACACCTGGGTGGTTCAGTCGGTTAAGTGTCTGATTTTGGCTCAGGTCATGATCTCACGGTTTGTGGGTTCCAGCCCTGCACTGGGCTCTGTGCCAACAGCTTAGAGCCTGGAGCCTGCTTCAGATTCTGTGTGTGTCTCTGTCTCTGCCTCCCCCCGACTCACGTTCTGTTTCTCTCTCTCTCTAAAAAATAAACATTAAAAAAAAGATTATCTTTCTTTCTCTGCCTCTGCCCCTCACTTGCTCATGTGCTCTCTCTCACTCAAAAAACTAATAAATAAATAAATAATAATTTTTTTTTTAAAAAAAAGCACAGAGAAAGAAGAAAAGAGAGAGAGAAAGAGAAAGGTGGAATGGATAATCTCTGTTTTCATTTCAGAAGTGTGTTGTTTAGTGGCTCAGTCAGTTGAGCATCCGACTTTGGCTCAGGTCATGATCTCATGGTTCATGGGTTCAAGCCCCACATCAGGCTCTGTGCTGACAGCTCAGAGCCTGGAGCCTGCTTCAGATTCTGTGTCTCCCTCACTCTCTGCCCCTCCTCCACTTGCCCTCGCTCTCTGTCTCTCAAAAATAAATTAAAATGTAAAAAAAATTTTAAAAAGAAATGTGTTGTTTAATCTCCACATATTTTGGGATTTTCCAGTTATCTTTTTTTATTATTGATTTATAGTTTAATTCCACTATGGTACAAGAGCAGATATTGTGTGATTTCTATTACTTTAAATTTGTTAAAGTGTGTTTTGTGGCCTACAGTATGGTCTATCATGGTAAATGCTCCATATGACCTTGAGAAAAATGTGAATTCTATTGTTGGATAGTCTATAGATGTCAGTTATATCCAGTTGATTGATGGTGTTGTTGAGTTCAACTGTGTGTGTGTACCCTTACTGACTGCCCACCTGCTGGATCTATGTGTTTCAGAGTGGAATGGTTGACATTTCCAATTATGATAGTGAATTTGTTTATTTCTCTCTGCAGTTCTATCAGTTTTTACCTCATTTAGTAAATTTAGTAAATTTGATGCTCTGTTGTTAGGCACATACACATTAAGAACTCTTATGTTTCCTTGGAGGATTGACCCCTTTTCATTAGGTAATGCCCTCCTTTATCTTTAATAACTTTTCTTACTTCATCATTTGGTCTCTCTGAAAGATACTCATGCTTCCTTTTGATTAGTGTGGTATATTTTCTCCATCTGTTTACTTTTAGTTTTTAATTAATTCTAAAAAAGATTTTTAAAAGTAGTCTGTACACCCAGCGTGGGGCTTACAACCCTGAGGTCAAGCATCACACCCTCTACTGACTGAGCCAGTCAGGTGCCCCTCCACCCACTTATTTTTAATTCATATGTATTTTTATACTTAATGTGCAAATCTCCATCTTTTAATTGGTACACTTAGATCACTTACATTCAAAGGATGATAAAGCTGAATTAATATCTACCATATTTGTTACTGTTTTCTAGTTGTTGACCTTGTTCTTTGTTTCTATTTTTGTCTTCCACTCTTATTCTGCCTTTTGTGGTTGTAATTGAGTATTTAATATGATTCCATTTTTTCTACTTTCTTAACCTATCAGTTATACTTTTTATTTTAACTTTATTTTTTGATTTTGAGAGAGAGAGAAAGAGAGAGAGAGAGCACACATGAGCAGAAGAGGGGCAGAGAGAGACGGAGAGAAAAAATCCCAAGCAGGCTCCATACTATCAGTGCAGAGCCTGATACGGTGCTTAGTCTCACAAACTGAGATCATGACCTGAGCTGAAATCAAGAGTCTGATGCTTACCAACTGAGCCCCAGGTACCCCAGTTATACTTCTTTATATCTTTTTGAACATTTTTTTTACAAATAGTTACCCTACAATTTGCAACATACATTTACAACTAATCCAAATTCACTTTCAGTAAATCCTATACCACGTGACAGGTGTATGAGTATCTTTATAATAATAAAGTAATCTAATTCCTTCCTCCTGTCTCTTGTATCATTGCTGCCATTCATCTTACTTATATATAAGCATACCTAAGCATATATATAAAAAGATGTATTCATAAGTATATGTAATCAAATACATTGTTGCATTATTATTTTGAACAAATTGTTATCTGTTAGATCAATTAAGAATAAGAGAAATAAAGTTTTTATTTTACCTTCACTTACTCTTTCTTTGATGCCTTTCCTTTCTTTATGTAGATCAGAGTTTCTGACCTATATTATTTTACTTCTCCCTAAAAAGTTTCTTTTAGGGGTGTCTGGTGGCTCAGTCGGTTAAGCATCAGACTTCAGCTCAGGTCATGATCTCACAGTTTCTGAGTTAGAACCCTGTGTTAGGCTCTGTGCAGCTGTAGTCTGCTTTGGATTCTGTGTCTTCCTCTCTTTCTGTCCCTCCCCTGCTAGTGCTCTGTCTCTCTCTCTCAAAAATAAATAAACATTAAAAAATGTTAGAAAAAAATTTTTCTAACATTCTAAATTTTTCTAACATTTTTTACAAGGCAAGTCCACTGGCCACACACTTCCCCAATTTCTGTTTGTCTGAGAAAATATTTCTCCTTTACTTTTGAAGATTATTTTGCAAGATACAGAAATCTAGATTGGTGATTTTTTCTCTCAAGATTAAATATTTCACTCCACTCTTCTTGCTTACTTGGTTTCTTTTCATTCTTTCTTCCTTTTTTAAAAAAAATTTATTTATTTTTGAGACAGAGAGAGAGAGAGAGAGCATTTGTGAGTAGGGGAGGGACAGAGGATTTGAAGAGGGACCTGTGCCGCCAGCAGAGAGCTTGATGTGAGCCTTGAGCTCACAAACTGTGAGATCATGACCTGAGCTGAAGTCAGACACTTAACTGACTGAGCCACCCAGGAACCCACTTCATGATTTCTGAGGAGAAGTTGGATGCACTTCTTATTTTGTTTCTGTATAAGCTCTTTTTGTCCTCTGGCTTCTTTCAGGACTTTTTTCTCCATCTTTGATTTTTCTATGTTTTGGAAATGATAGACCTATGTGTAGGTTTTTTTGTTTGTTTTTTCCCCTGGCATTTATCCTGCTTGGTGTTCTCTGAGCTTCCTAGATCTGTGATTTAGTATCTGACATTAATTTTTGAGGACACTGTCAATCATTATTGTTTCAAGCACTTCTTTTGTTCCTTTTTCTCTTTCTTCTCATTCTCCTGATATCCCCGTTACATGTATGTTGTACCTTTTATAGTTGTCCTATAGTCTTTTGATAGTCTTTTTTCTTTTCTTTCTTTCTTTCTTTCTTTCTTTCTTTCTTTCTTTCTTTCTTTCTTTCTTTCTTTCTTTCTTTCTTTGTCTCTGTTCTCTCCTTTTTGGTTTTTGAGAATTCTGTTAATATATCCTTTAGCTCAGAGAGTCCTTTCCTCAGGTGTGTCTAGTCTACAAAAAAAGCCCATCAAAGACACTCATCATTTTGTTAGTGCTTTGTATCTCCAGCATTTCTTTTTGGTTCTTTCCTAGGATTTTCATCTCTCTGCTTCCATTGCCCATCTGTTATTCCATGCTGTCTACTTTACCCATTGGAGCCCTTGACATACCAATCATAGTTGCTTCAAATTCTTGCATCCCTGCCATGTCTGGTTTCAGTGCTTGTTCTTTCTCTTCAAATTGTTTTTTGCCTTTGGTATATCTAGTACTACTTTCCTATGTTATTTTATTTTTAATGTATATTTATTTTTGAGGGAGAGAGGGAGATAGAGTGTGAGCAGGGGAGGGACAGAGAGAGAGAGGGAGACACAGAATCCGAAGTAGGCTCCAGGCTCCTAGCTGTCAGCACAGAGCCCGACATAGGGCTCAAACTCACAGATCATGAGATCATGACTCGAGTCAAAGTCGAATGCTTAATCGAGACTGGGCCACCCAGGTGGCCTTTGTTTTGGACTGTTTTCTTGATAGCTGGGCATGACATACTGGGTAAAAGGAACTGCTGGAAATAGGCTTTAGGAATGTGGAGGTGAGAGGGAGGGGAAGAGTTTTATAGTCCTATGAAAAGGACCTATAGGTCTCAGTCTTTATTGTGCCTGTACCTCTAAATGGTGAACTTCACAAATGTTTCTCAGTTTTTTCTCCCTTCCTTAGGTAGGACAGGATGGCTAGAGTAGATGAAGTTGAGTATTTCCCAAGTATTTCCCTTCCCCAGGCCATTTAGGCTCTGATAATACCACAGCTGCTTAGACTCTGCATAACCAATTTTTGCTGAGGACAGGCCTTGTTTTAATTTTTTTATTTTTAATGTTTATTTATTAATTGAGAGAGAGAGAGAGAGAAAGACAGAGAGTGGGATAGAGGCAGAGAGAGAGGGAGAGAGAGAATCCTAAGAAGGCTCCACACTATCAATGCAGAGCCCAATGAGGGGCTCAATCTCATAAACTGTGACACCATGACCTGAGCCAAAACCAAGAGTCAGATGCTTAACCAACTGAGCCATCAAGGCGCCCCCAGGGCAGGCTTTGTTAAGAAGAACAGAGCTCAGGGGCCCCTGGGTGGCTCAGTTGGTTAAGTGTCCGATTTAGGCTCAGGTCATGATCTCTTGGTTCATGAGTTCCAGGCTTGTGTCGGGCTCTGTGCTGACAGCTCAGAGCCTGGAGTCTGCTTTGGATTCTGTGTCTCCCTCTCTCTCTACCCCTGCCCCACTTGCATTCTGTCTCTCTCTCTCAAACAATAAACACTTAAAGAAAATTTAAAAAGAAGAAGAACAGAGCTCTGGCCTATTTCAGAGTGGTTCTTTTCTCCTCTGCCCATGGAAGGAGGAGATTTTTCTCCAAAATTTACTGCGAGAATCTGGCTGAGCTCCTAGAGATAATCTTATAATATCATGGGGGCCCCTCTGGGACTTGGTTTCTCTGGAGTTTTTGACTTTCAGAGTTGTCCTCACGTGCTTCCAGGAATTTGTCAATTACAGTTCAGGATTTCCTGCCTTGGCATTGGTTCCTGCAAAGATTTCCTCCTGTGAGTCAGCTTCAGTCAGCAAACTCCCTGGACTTTCCTGTGTATCTCTCCAATCTTGGGGGCAGTGGCTTCTCTTATGGATCCAAGAAGAGTTGCTGATTTTTGTGTATTCTGCTTTTTACTTGTTAGGAGGGAGTAGAGACTTCCAAGGTCTTTACACACAGAATCAGAAACCAGAATTCTCCATACCTCTTTAGATTTAAGTTTACCAAAAGTCTGTGTGTGTGTGTGTGTGTGTGTGTGTGTGTGTGTGTGTGTGCTTATGATAAAAAGCTTTTGCTTGTTAAAGGGCAAACAAGGAGGCCATTAGACTGGCATGGCTGTAATGCCTTGGCAGCCCATGTGAGCAAACTGAATGAAACTTAAGCCAGAGTCAATTTCTGTAAATGCCTCAAAGTTAAGATACTGTAACTTAAAAACAACTACTCACAAACAGCAAACCAGGCTTTCCTAAATAAAGCAACCACTTACAAGATAGCCAACCAAATAATTTCCTCACCTTGCTTCTGCATCTGCTCTACAAGCCTTTCCCTTAGCTGCTTCTGGTAGAATGCTCCTAACCTCTTTCAGTTTGATGATGCCCTGTGCAAACTGATGTTTGCTCAAAAATTCTTACATAAATTTTAATGTGCTTCTGTTTATCTTTTAACACATTGATACATATTTTATTTTTGTATCTACTTATTTTAATTTTTGAAAAGGTAACACATAAATATGCTGTGAATTTTATGCTGTAAAATTGGAATGATTTTCCCTGCCACCTTTGTATGCTGGTGATTTCGTTGTAAGCAACTATATCTACCAGAAGGACTTTATTCATATCCAAAAATATGGATGTATATGGAGCAGTGTATATGCGTGTCAAACGGCAACATAGTCTACTCATTGACCTGACCTTGCTTTTTTCGCTTATTGTATCTTAGCAATTATTGTGTATCAGTAGACATAAAACTGCCTTTTTTACAATTGCTGCCGCTTATTTCATTGTATAGATTTACCTTAATTCACTTAACCAGTGATATATTTGGAAAGTGCTTTGTGATTCAATCTGGAATCTTTTATTTTAATACGTGAGTTTAGCCCATTTATAGTTATGATGTAACAGGAAGTGTGGCCTTAGTTTTATAAGAAATCTAAATATTTTGCATTCAAATCAGCTACATGTCTGGGTGTGCTTACGCAGCTGATGTTCTGGACTCGAAGAAAGAAGTAAGCAAAAATACAATGTCGGGAAAAGACAGAGACCACAGTAGTGACTGGGTTCTAATCCTGCCTCTAGCAATTATTGCTGTGTGACCTTGGACAAGTTACTTAACCTCTGTGTGCTTTAGTTTCCTCATCTGTAAATCAGACTAATAACAATATCTATCTTATAGGGTTTTTGTGCTTAGAATAGTGTCTAGATCATAGTAAACAGTATGTAACTATTAGTTATTATTATTTGCAATATTATGCTGTTTCAGTGCACCTTTAAAAATACTTTTCTATATAATCTCTAAATTATTCTAAAATAGTGATGTGTTTCCTTTGATAATTTGCAAAGGTTTTAGTTTTTACTATTTGTTACCTTTATAACTATAACATTATATAATATACTTAATCCTAAAGTAATTATTATGTTTCTATTTCCTTTTCTCTCCCACTTACTCATCTGATTTTCTTTCTTTCTTTTTTTTTAGTTTATTTATTTATTTTGAGAAACAGATAGAGAGAGCAAGTTGGGGAGGGAGAGAGAGAGAATCCCAAGCAGGCCCTGCACTGTCAGCTCACAGTCCAACACAGGGCTTGAAACCATGATTCTTAAAATTGTGACCTGAGCTGAAATCAAGAGTCAGACACTTAACCAACTGAGCCACCCAGGCACCCCAACTCATCTGATTTTCAAAGCCATCTGGTTTATCTTGTTTACCATTAAACCTGTAAATATAATTGGCCTTGTAATTTACAATTTCATGTTAAAAATACAATTTTGACCCATTGACAAGGAAATCAACATACATACACTCTTGTTTGCATCTTTTCTTCTTTCTTCTATTTGTTAGTAATATTGTTTGTGCCTTGTTAGGTTTTAAACATTCACTTTCTGTTTTGTGATTGTGATGCCTGTTTTTATTAAGACTTAGTTCCACACAAGTGAATTCATTGTTCATATTCAATATTTTTCACTGTTGTCTTTTACTTGAATGGCAATTTTGTTGGATGTAAAGTTCCTGGATCACTCTTTCCTTGAGGGTTTTTGGGGCTATATTGGCAACATTTTCTGGTGAATGTTTACCTGTTTCCTTCTTTCTTCCTCTTTTCTTCCAGTATCTTTGAATAGGTCCTGGATTGGTTTCTTTTTGATTGTTTCTTAACTTGCAACAAAGTGAGCCCTTCCTGGACTTGGTATTTGTAGAAGGTTCATTTAAGGGAGAGGCCATGATCTTGTTTCAGACTAGTAGAAATGCACCATGGTTCACAATGACGTTCTTTACAATGCAAGTCTGATCTGTGGGATTGACTTCTGTTATCCTTATATTTGCTGATTTGTTCAAAATGAGGTGTTTTGCCTTCCATTTGGCCTCACCAAGAGATTGCTTCCAGCAAATGAGCTTCTGTGTGATTGTTCAGGCCTCTGTTCCCTGGTGTTTCTTGGTGCCATTCAGTTCGAGGGTTGCTTTCACTGACAGCCTATGAATCTTGTTCCTATTAGAGCAAAGAAGGAGTTTTTTGTTTTTGTTTTTGTTTTTTTCTTTTCAGGGTATGTTACCAATTTTGGATTACTTGGCTCTACCAGCTTTTTAGCCACAGGTGATCTCTTGGTATCTTCCTAAACTTCTGTTTCACCTTGACTGGATTTGGCATTCCTACCACATTTGTAGTGGTAGGGGTCTAGATCCTGCTTAGTTCCATCAAAGATGGAGCTACATTTTTTTTTTTCTCATTGGCTTTATTGTATTATCTGAGAGGAGAATGGGACAGTATGGTCTTTTGACTATAATTGAAAAACCAAAATATATTTTTAACAATTTATACTGTTTATGAATTTTATTTATGTTTTTCTTTTTTAAACATTTTTATTGAATTAATTTTTAAAAATTTCATCCAAGTTAGTTAGCATATAGTGCTACAGTGCTTTCAAGAGTAGATTCCTTAAAGCCCCTTACCCATTAGCCCCCCCCCACAATCCCTCCAGCAACCCTTTGTTCTCCATATTTAAAAGTCTCTTATGTTTTTGTCCCTCGCCATGTTTTTATATTATTTTTGCTTCCCTTCCCTTATGTTCATCTGTTTTGTATCTTAAAGCCCTCATATGAGTGAAGTCATATGATATTTGTCTCTCTGAGTGACTAATTTTGCTTAGCCTGATACCCTCTAGTTCCATCCACGTAGTTGCAAATGGTAAGATTTCATTCTTTTGATTGCCGAGTAATACTCCATTGTGTGTGTATATATATATATATATACATGTATATATATATACCCCATCTTCTTTATCCATTTACCTATTGATGGACATTTGTGCTTTTTCCATACTTTGGCTATTGCTGATAGTGCTGCTATAAACACCGGGGCGCATGTGTCCCTTCAAAATGGCACACCTGTATCCCTTGGATAAATACCTAGTAGTGCAATTTATGGGTTGTAGGGTAGTTCTATTTTTAATTTTTTGAGGACCCTCCATACTGTTTTCCAGAGTGGCTGCACCAGTTTGCATCCCACCAGCAGTGCAAAAGAGATCCTCTTTCTCCACGCCCTCACCAACATCTGTTGTTGCCTGACTTGTTCATTTTAGCCATTCTGACTGGTGTGAGGTGGTGTCTCATTGTGGTTTTGATTTGTATTTTTACGTTTTTCTTATGCTAAGACTTTATTTTTTTAATTTTTTAATGTTTTATTTGTTTTTGAGAGAGAGAGAGAGAGAAGACAGCATAAGCAGGGGAGGGTCAGAGAGAGGCAGTTACAGAATGTGAAGCAGGCTCCAGGCTCTGAGCTGTCAGAACAGAGCCTGACGCGGGACTCGAACCCATGAACCGTGGGATCATGACCTGAGCCGAAGTCAGATGCTCAACTCACTGAGCCACCCAGGCGTCCCTATGCTAAGACTTTAGATTGTGACTAATTGCTACATGATTTGGTCTTCAAAAGATGAGTTTGCATTTTTTTTTTTTTACAACAGCAACTGAGACATGAAAATCTGGTGAATCTGTTGGAAGTGTGTAAGAAAAAAAAACGATGGTACCTAGTCTTTGAATTTGTTGACCATACAATTCTTGATGACTTGGAGCTCTGTCCAAATGGACTAGACTACCAACTGGTTCAGAAGTATTTGTTTCAGATTATTAACGGAATTGGATTTTGTCACAGTCACAATGTAAGTATTTAGGTTAAATAATGATTTTGCCAATGATTAACTCACCAGATACCATCACTTAATTGATGAGATACTTACCTAACCTAAAGTTTGGACCAGTAAAATAATTGAAATGAACTGTGTTACTTTGATATTGCCAATTTTCATGTTTCATAATAACCTGTATCCTTTCCCCCAACATTTTATTATGAAAATTTTAGGCTATACCGAAAGTTGAAAGAGTGTCCATGAATACCCATATAACTACCATGTGGACTCTATACTTGTTCACATTTTGCTATATTTGCTTTATTACACATTTATTCATCTAGTCATCCATTTATCTACCCATTACTCTGTCTTATTTCTTTATGCATTTGAAAGTAAGTTGCAGACATCAGTACATTTCAACTTTAAATACTTCAGCTGTGCATATTAAACCAGAGTTTAGTGTATGTATGTGTGTAAGTGTTTTTATGAGAGAGAGAGAGAGAGCGTGAGTAAGGGAGGGTCAGAGAGAGAGGGAGATACAGAATCTGGAGCAGGCTCCAGGCTCTGAGCTGGCTGTCAGCACAGAGCCCGACGCAGGGCTCAAACCCACTAACCACGAGATCATGACCTGAGCCTAAGGCGGATGCTTAACCGACTGAGCCACCCAGGCGCCCCTAAAATAAACATATTTTTAAGAAATTCAAATGAAGCTTATTTATATTAGAGAATGAAGCCTGATTATTTGTTTTATCTAGCTGTAGAGTTTTTTGTATTTCTCCCACTGTCCTGTTTTCTCCTTCCGCCGTCTCTCCTTTAGAAATCTTAACCACTGACCTTATTTTACTCTTTTTACATTTCTAATTGCCTGATGAATGCCTCCACGTGAGTGCTCAACAATCCACTTAAAAGCCCATATGCCTAAAACTAAACTACTTATTGTTCCATCAGAACCAACTTTTTCTAGACTTTTCTTTTTTTGCTGGAACCACCATTATTTTAGATTCCCAGGTTTACGTAAAATATCTGAGATTACTTCCTAGTTTCTGTTGATTCTTGATTGAAAATATTTCTGACTTGAATCTCTTTCCATTGCATTCCTCGGAACACCAGCCTCATTTGGGCCCTTATCCTCAGATAGTTGTCCCACTGCCCTACTCCAGGCCTTTAGTCCCTTTTTCTGATTTAGTTTGTTTATGAGCCAACATCTATAAATACCATATTGGTTATGTCACTTCCTTGGGTTCCCATGGCCTTGACACCAACTCAGACTCCCCAGGCTGGAGGTTGAGGCAGCCTTCCACCCTAATATATAACCTCTACTCTAGGAAAAACACTTCCCCAGAGTTTCCTGATCTATTTTCGTCTTTGCTTTTTTTTGCTCTTCTTGTTACCTTCACTTGGATTGTCCTTCCATTTCTGTGTTTATCCAGGTCACACATAGAGTTAGACACCTATCTTTCATAAAAATTTCCCATGACTATTCTAGTCTTCAGTGACAGTGTTACTCTCTTAGTCTTGAGAGCAGTCATTAACAGAACAATTGATTTGGTATTTAGTAATATATATTTCATCCAATACCTTTGTTTAAGTGAAATTTCAAACATAAATGTTCTTTCTTGACCAGCTAGGTCCCAGTTTCTTTAAAGCCAGGAAGAATTTTATATGCTTTTGTTTGTAGTCGTTATAGAGACAAAAACAGTACCATACACATGGCAGGTGCTCAAAAAATAATGTACTTAGCTTGATGTGCCAATTGATATGTCATACTTTGCTTTTTGTCTTAGATCATACACAGAGATATAAAGCCTGAGAATATATTAGTCTCCCAATCTGGTGTTGTCAAGTTATGTGATTTTGGATTTGCACGAACATTGGCAGCCCCTGGGGAAGTTTACACTGATTATGTGGCAACCCGATGGTACAGAGCTCCAGAACTGTTGGTCGGTGATGTCAAGTATGGCAAGTAAGACATCAACAAAGGGGGTGGAGCCGGGAGAGCAGATTTAACACTTTTTTCTTGATAAAACGGAATGTGTTTCTAATATAATGAAAGATCCCTTTAACACTGAAAGGAAGTTTTACATTTAGGGAACTTCATTTATTTATTTATTTATTAAAAAAATTTAAAGCCAATTTAGTTAACACATAATGTAAAATGATTTCAGGAATAGAATTTAGCGATTCATCAATCACATAGAACACCCAGTGCTTATGCCAACAAGTGCCCTCCTTAATGACTATCACCCATTTATCCATTTCCCCCACCCAACACCCCTCTAGCACCCTTCAGTTTGTACTCTGTATTTAAGAGTTTCTTATGATTTGTCTCCCTCTGTTTTTATCTTATTTTTCCTCCCCTTCCCCTTTGTTTATCTGTTGTGTTTCTTAAGTTTACTTTTAGGCAACTTTATGACTACTTGTTCTTTTTGGTGCTTCCCTTTTAAACGTTGTGTGTGTGTGTGTGTGTGTGTGTGTGTGTGCATACAGTGAATTGGGGTGAGCATGCTTGTTTCAAAGGTAGAGAAATCAAGGTGAGTAAGTGTTTTTTTTGTGTGTGTATTTGGTCTGCTTTCTACAATGGGTTGGAAATAGATGTATTTGTCACTTATTAAGGAAGACAACATTAATTGGATAAGTCTGACACTGCTGGAATGAGTCAAGGTGGAGTTGACAAGGGTGGGGATAGAAACATAGAGTGGGATGTTTTTAAAGCATGAATTATCTGCATAAATGAATTGTTCAAAGACAAAGGGATGGTAATTCACTGCTTTTGTTAGAAATCTTTCTAAAATGTTTTCTAGGGGCACCTGGGTGGCTCAGTTGGTTAAGCGTCCCGACTCCTATTTCAGCTCAGGTCATGATTTCACAGTTTGTCAGATTCAGCCCCATGTCCAGCCCCACGATAAGAGTGCGGAGGCTGCTTGGGATTCTCTCTCTCTCTGCCCATTCCCCTCTCCCACTTGCATGCTCATGCATACCATCTCTCTCTAAAAATAAATAAATAAATAAATAAACATTAAAAAATGTTTTCTACACTTTCTGTGTTTTCAGTGCACACATCATTAATACTTTCTTGATTACTCTGAGTTCTCATTTTATTGTTATACTGTAACTTTTATACCATTTTATTTTATTAAAAAATATTTTTTAATGTTTATTTTTTTGAGAGACAGAGCACGAGCAGGGGAGGGACAGAGAAGAGGGGAAGTCACAGATTCTGAGGCAGGCTCCAGGCTCTGAGCTGTCAGCACACAGAGCCCAACTCGTGGCTTGAACTCATGAACCATGAGATCATGACCTGAGCCGAAGTCGGACGCTTAACCAGCTGAGCCACCCTGATGCCCCTCTATACCATTTTCTAATTCAGCTATGACCTTAAACAATTTCAAGGTAGTCGTACCTATGTGAATGACACCAGCATATTCTTCTTTAAGTTTTTGTGTCTGATTTTTAAGATAATGTTTCTGTTTTTCCCCATTAGCTTGTAGTTCCCCTTGTTATTACTATATGTATTCCCAACAACCTTCTCCTGTGCTGTTTTCAGTGTATGGTGGGATAGACAGATCAACCTTGTTAGAATCATGTGTAAACAAAGAATGAATAGGCTTTGAATGGAAACCCAAAAGGCTTATTTCCAGAATAAAGTACACATAATAACAGTTTTGACTTTTCAGAAGCCTTTTCCTTCTTGTTGTGTGATTGAAGTTTCTGGAAATCTGACTTAAGTAAAATTGGGAATTAGTACTTGAAATTTATAGGGAAATGTATTTTTATGAGTAATTTAAAGCTTATTACTACTATTCTCAATACCCAAAATACCAAATAGTAATATTCAGAACACATACAGTCACAATAAACATAGTAGGATGCCAGATATTATACCACACTGCTTTAATTTCAGGGCTGTTGATGTTTGGGCCATTGGCTGTCTGGTAACTGAAATGCTCATGGGGGAGCCCCTTTTTCCTGGAGATTCTGATATTGATCAGCTATATCATATTATGACCTGTTTGGGTAAGATTATACATCTGCATTTTAAATTCTAGAGGTTTTCCCACTATGTTTTTGTTTGTATTGATTTTACTAGTTGTTAGTATATTAGAGATGGTATGTGTTTTAAGTGGAGGTAGGGAGCAAACAGAAAAATCTCATCTATGTATATTCGTTCTCAGCCTGGCTTTAGTTTGTCTGACAAATGGTCTTATTCATGCCTCATCCACCCTCCTGCCCCACTGTACAAAGAAAAGAGCAAAGGCTGTACATTTTCTCTGTACTTTTGCATTCAATAAATCACATGTAGAGGATGCAAATGATCTTTTTTTGGGGTGTGGGTTAGCAAGTGTTTGGTGAAATATGACATTACCCTCATCCTCATCTTCAAATTGAGAGACAAAGACTTCTTAGGTAGTTTAATCTTATTGCAGAGATGACTGTTGTTGTTAGTGCTTTGGGCAGAATTTTAAAGCTAGATTATCAAAGTCTTACATTTGTTGAAATACCAACTTCATATTGGAAGATAGATCTTGGAAAATGGAAATAATGGGAAAATACTTGGGGTGGGGTCATTTAAATATTGGATTTTAAGTTTCGAAGGTAGAAATTCCATAAGCAATACAGTAGTTTCTTATAGCAGAATTTTCATATGTATTTTATACTAGATTAGGTACTAAAGTTGAAGAAAAAGATAAAAGTGCTCAAGTCAGACCTTAGACACAGGTACAAAATCAGTAGGTTTTAAAATTTTTGAAAAAAAATTTAAATTTTTAAAATTAAAACCATTTATTTTCATTTTCAAGTTAAATTCTTAAAGGGTAGAACTGATTTATATAGATTGTAATCATATGACGAGTAATATTTTCATTGTTTTGATCAGCACTTTATGCTTTGTTGTTAGAAATGAAGTGTTGGTACTTATGTCTAAAAGATTATAAAATGTTCTTTACCTACCCTTTTCCTACACTCCCTCATGACTTCAGTTCTATATATAGTGGCTTGTGAATTTTCTAAATGAGTAGGTTGAGATACAAATGTTAATTTTCTTGAGTTGACTTACGTCAAAACCACTATTGAAGACTGCCAGGTGCCATCACCATAGGAACACTGTTTTTGTTTGATTTTGCATGCTGAGACAGCCCCAAGTCCAAGTCCATAAGCTGCGTTCTACTCTTTTGTCCATGCCACGTCACCTGTCTCTTTGCCATTTCTATCATGATGTACAATGACAGAGATGTGTGCTGTTCTCACTTCCAGGTAATCTAATTCCAAGACACCAGGAGCTGTTTTATAAAAATCCTGTGTTTGCTGGAGTAAGGTTGCCTGAAATCAAGGAAACAGAACCTCTTGAAAGACGCTATCCCAAGCTCTCTGAAGTTGTGATAGATATAGCAAAGGTAATCATACGTTTTACTTTCTTACAATGAATTCATATTATGGAGACATGGTTTTCTCTTTTTCTTGTCTCGTCTATCTTTTAGGTCAACAATTTCATCTATTGATTTTATTTTGTTATTATTTTTTTAAGTAAACTCTATCCTCAACATGGGCCTCAAACTCAGGACCCTGAGATTAAGAGTCGCATTCTCTACTGACTGAGCCAGCCAGGCCTCTCTCCCTACCCCTGCCCTTTTTTTTTTTTTTTTT